>NC_087245.1:34947500-35232500 GCF_037042905.1 Lytechinus pictus
GAATTTCAAAATAAATCAATCCCTTCATAATACGTCATTCATCACTGTTTCCTCTTTATTTCATATATCATAATTAATCTAAATTTTCTTCACTTACTTGGTCTTGTACTTAAACAGAAAAGGCAATACGTAGATAGGAATAGATTTAAAAAAAAAAATCAAGTTTCATTTTAATCCTTGGAGACAAACAGGGAAATGGAGTGTTTTTAAAAAAACCTTTGATCAGATTTCCATTATGGAATTGAAGGAAATTGTAGAGAGATTATACACAATGGATGCATAGCGTTTTCCAATGGATGGCACAATTTTTTTTCTGTTTACATCCTGTTTGCATCCATTAATGCAGTGGGACTGGACCTTTTAATTTGATTTTTACAGTTAAGATGAGTGTGCAAATCATTAACCTTAAACAATAGTGATTTCTCTTTCGTATTCCTGAAGTGATTTAAAGCCTCTGTATTCTTTACAATGAGATCTTAGTGTAATTTCTCTCTGATTTGCTTTGTCGTTGAGAAATTTTCACGTAAAGCTGAAACGATCAGCACAGAGACGTGACGTCATGTTCGGGATCCTTTCTCCGAACCCAGCTCGATGTTGGAGTTCGTTTCAGCAGCATTTTCACGCTCGAGTTGAAAACACCCAGTGAGCTGAGCTGAGCCCGAGCTGAGCTGACTGAGGCCAGGCTTGGACATCCTCCCTTGAGCAGTGGCGTGCGCTTTGGGTAAAAACTTGGCAAAAGGACTTAGATGTTTTCCATTTTACGGAGAGGGCAAGGGGATGATCTAACCAGGGAATTATTGAAAATTAATTCCCTGATCTGCCCTGATACAAAGGATCTTTATTGAAGTTTAATTTGTTCATACTTGACTTGTTTAACAAACCAAGCTTCCTACATCCATGTTGTATTTGAGATGTCCTTTATGATGTAATCAATGAGCATCTGTCTCATAGATTTTTAAACAACCTGGGTCCCGTAACACAATGGTTAGCGATTAATTGTACGCTTGATTTAAACGATTGACTGTGTATTGTAGTCTATGGAATCAATCGTAGAAAAATGTTCTACGATCATTGCTAAGCTTTGTGTTACGGGCCCCTGGATAGCATAGATGTGCAAATACAACTGTGTAGTGCCCTAATAGAATCTTCCTCCTACTCTTTCTCATCATTTATGCAAAACATGTCTTGAGCACATCGGAAGCAGTAGAAGTAATGTAACACGGGTCAAAGGTCATCACTAGGTATTGCCTTCTCTTGTCGCCATCGCTAGCTGCACTGAGGATAAGAGAGGCATCACATTGGATGTAGACGGTATAACATGAGTCATCGATATAAATAGATGATGATGGAAAGGGGGTTCTAAATCTGTACTTCAATTCACTTATCATCTGTCTCTGGCACAACCAGTATCATTCTAAGGGCATGTTTATGCTTCCACTTTTCAGGCATTTTCGTACATGATTAGTCCAAGACACAGTTGCGTCCATGCTAAGCATAAACAGCACTCCCAGAACGTTTGCGATCGGCATTCTGAAATGACATTTGAAAACGCTGATTCTGTCTGTGCAATGGAAGTATAAACACACCCTAATTCCCTCAGAGGCTCTCACAGGTTTTTGTTTTTCACGTGAATGGAAGGGGAAAGATTTTCTACTTGCAAGTTGGCTTCTCTTCCTTTTCTAGACCTGGAGAATTACTCGGTCTCTTTCTTTCTATTCAGGTGTCTTACCAGAAATTGTTACAATCCTAAAGACTTGCCCCTTTTTTAACCGGCTTGTGCTATTAATGAAGTTTCTGTTCATGTTAACAGACCATCCTGTATCTTCTATTCTCATCACAGGGTGTCATGTGAAGTGACTTTTTAAAAATTATTAATTTACTGCTTATTGAGACACTAAATAAGGGATAAGTAAACAAATTGTATAAAGAGAAATTCAAGTTTAATTTCAAGCAAACTGTTGTGGGGTTTAAATACCATTGAATAGAATAGACAAGTCAAGTTGTTCAGTTTCAATATGAAATTACTGTCATCAAATTGTTGTCCATAAATGGAAATTTGTCCTGTTTACATGCCATGCAAAAGCATAATAAAGACAACAAAATTAGATAAATTCATACACCTGCAACATGACCAATGCAATCTATATTTGGAACATAACAAACATAATATTACTCACATAATAAGACATAGCAGTGGTTTTTTTTAATAACAAAGGCATTAGGTGAGTTTATTGCAATCATCTGAATTAAGGAAAGACATTATTAGATTTATTTAATTGTGACGTTAATGTAAATATTAAACGCCTTATCCCAACATACATGTAGATATATCATATTTTACATTTCAGGTTGGGTAATGTATTCATGTATACTTGAAAACATGGATCATAATCAGATAGGAAAGAGGGAGATAGAGGCGGGGGGGGGGGGGGGGGGAGATAGAGATGAAGAAGGGGAAAGGAAGAGAGAGAAGAAAAAAGAAATAATAATATAGTCAGTTCTTGTATAGCGCATAATTCATTATGAATATATTCAGCCTGGAGCACCCCTTTAGTATGACCTAACAATCATGGTTGTTCTCACCACTTTGAAATGAAGGAAACTTGTGATAGCACGCATTAGAGTGGGGTAGAAATTAGTTGCATTCATCATCACCACCCCCCCCCTTTCCTGACAGAAGCAAACTCTTTTAAAGTCATCATCAAAAAAAAAAAAAAAGAAACAGTTCCAGGAGTTCAGCCAACTAGACACCATGTTCCATATCAATTTGTGTATATTTTATAGGGATTCTAGACCAAATAATGTGGTCTTGAATACTCTCATGCATCCAATGTATGTATGTTCCATATGGGATTTCTATTTACATTGAATGCTCATCTGGCAATTGCTGTATAAAATATGGATGGAAACATAGAGAGAAACCAGCAGTGAATGTTTTTGTAATATATATAATAGTGATAGTCATAATAAACAAAACACTCATGAACAGTTCAGTGAATTCAAATAGAAAGAAGAAAGAACAGTAAGGAGAAAATAAAGCACCTGAATTTGTAGATTAATCATGTAGGCCAACAATTGACACTGATTTATATTAAATATCTTAGGATTGCTAATATTGCTCTGAAAGAACTCTGCTAATAATTGTACCTTATTTCATTTTTGTCCTCATACAAATAAATCAAATTTTGACATTCACCACAGACCCTTTCCTGTCTTTACTACAATGGTATATCAGAAATATGTTTTACTGGATACTCTTTTAAAGAACAGGAAATTGGGAGACAAATTGTCCTGATTATAAAGTGAGAGCCAGAGGCGGTGGGTATGGCATCATTTTTCCATTCATCCTAATAGACGAAGGTATCAATGAGACATATTTTGGTGTTTTTCATATCCGTGATGTGGTGATTCTGCTTTGTTGTGTGAGAAATGAACGAAGGCAGATTGTGGTTTTTATGTGAGCATAAATGAATTCATTTATTTTACACATTATTAATTCACTATAGAATGAATTGGGATATGGTAGGCGGTAGCTGATATCCATTGTGACCCCATTAACAGTGGATATCATTAAAATGGTAATTAGAAAAGTACACACCAAGTGATTCAAAAGAAAAATATATTTTAAGGCTTATCTTGTTATATTTTCCAGCTTCCTGGAGAAGGTTCTTGGCACCAATACAAATTAAGGGTGTGTTTATTCTTCCATTTTGAAGACAGAATCACCATTTTTCATTGTCCCAATGGCATTGATATAATTCAATCATTAAAAAAAATCAAGTGTTTCATAGTTACATTGTACATTATTACATTGGATTCATTGGACACACATTAAAAAAATAGAATAGAATATGATATCATGCTGAATATTTTGCTAAAACAGGAGATCATGTGTGTTATTTTTAGGTACTGTTTTACCCCATCCCTCCATCTCTTCTAAAGACGATCCTCAATGGGTTTTTTCCCCCTTGTATTTTCCTATGATGATGAATATTTTAACAGAGGTTAAGATCAGTGAAATAATGACATAATGATCTAGGTGTTTTCATACCCACTTGTCACAGAAAGTTCCTAAAAAATATTTCTTTATTTAGGAATTTCTACCCAAATCATAAAACAAAGGTTTTTTCAGTCTGAAAGCAATTTACCTGTAATATCCTTGATGAGGTTACCCTCAAGTTACTCTTCAAAATTATGAGACTTTTCATGGGAATATATCCCAAGGTCTCAGGGTTTTTTTCAGTTAGAAAGCAAATTATAAGTACTGGTACTTTCATACTTTAAGGTCAAGTCCACTACAGGAAAATGTTGATTTGAATAAATATAGAAAAATCAAACTAGCATAACGCTGAAAATTTCATCAAAATCGGATGGAAAATAAAAAAGTTATGACATTTTAAAGTTTCGCTTATTTTTCAAAAAACGGTGATATGCACAACTCAGTGACATGCAAATGAGACAGTCGATGATGTCCCTCACTCACTATTTCTATTGTTTTTTATTGTTTGAATTATACAATATTTCATTTTTTACAAATTTGACAATATGGACCAACTTGATTCAACCATACAGTATCAAACAATGCTAATTCCATATGTTCAGGGAGGAATTATTGTTGTTTCACTTGACAATGAGGAGAAAATTAGAATATTTTATGATGTCATCGGTTTCCTCATTTGCATACCGACCAGGATGTGCATATAACTGTTTTGTGAAATTAAGCGAAACTTTAAAATGTCATAACTTTCTTATTTTACATCCGATTTTGATGAAATTTGCAGCGTTATGTTTGATGGATTTTTCTCTTTTTATTCAAATAAACTTTTTGTTGGGGTGGACTTGTCCTTTAATATTGAGGCATATAAGAATACTAGTCTTGTTCCTTGTTATCCTTACGGTGACTTTATTTGGTAAAGTGGGTGTGAACCCACAAAATGAATTAGGCAGGTATTTTGAAGCCAGAATAAATTGTACTAATTCTTGTAATTGAGAGGGTATGAATTGAAGCGCCTTCTGAGTGAAAGTTTGTTGAACCTGTGAACCCCATTTATGCATGTGATTGGATAGTCTACATATCAGACACTTTGTCACGAATCTGGCTCAGTACATGTTTTTACATGTTCAAAATGGGCAAAATACACATTTTTTCATTAGTAGGTACCAACACCCCTTTTCATTTCACACAGGTATTTAACCAAATATCACAGCATTATTGCCCAATTAGTGTTGGAGTTCACAATAGACGACTGTGTACATGTAAATGGCAATTTATGCGTTTTTTTACAAAATGGTTCCTTTGATTAAAATTGAGTGTAAAATTTGATTTATTCATGAGATAGGATTCATATCTTCAAAACTTATTCTTAGAACCCTTATATTTCACTGGCAATCTTAACCTTGAGTGAGACATACACCCACTTGGTGTTAATGATTAATTGATTAATTAACTAATTTATATTACATAATTTGTACATATTTCTCCAATGTCGGTATTCTGCCAACCTGAGCATATCAAGTTCTTTTAAATAAATCAATCAAACTTGAATGAGGTGACCAGAGATTATGTTTTACGAGACAGATTCGAGTTTAGTGAGTTTTAAACATAAATTAGATAGTTAATTCACCTTCAAAGGCCAGGGGGCGGATTCTGAAAACAATCTGTAACATGAAAAGCTGGTGCCATGTTGTTTCCTGGTACAGACCCCAATAAGCTCAAAAACATGTCAGAATTCATATACAAATCCAATGTAAATTTTTTTTTTAGCCATCATTTGTGTATCATTATTTCTGCTTTTACTGATTAAGCTCAATTAATTTGTTCTTGTTTATGATCAGAATAAAAGTCAGCAAAGGTTCTTTGCATGTGAAATTTTGTCTTCATTTATTGATACTGGATAGCAAGATTTGCTGATTTAGCATGACAGAAAACAACATTTTAAGCATCAGTAACAGGAGGTCAAACCTTTGTACATATATAGAATGTGTAGTAATCCTGAAATCAGAAATGGTTTTGAAAAAAAAAAACTTGTTAGATCAATGTCATTGTTTCTCTTTTGTAAAAATATTTTACAGAGTAATTTTTCTGTGAGGCATATTACGCAATATCTGCATCCATTGCAACTTGCCTTTATAGGGATGGTGCAGACTGGAAATATTATATCTCAATAAATAGAGTAAAATTCACAGAGCAAATGCTGAAAATTTGATCAAAAGTCGGATAACATATAACAAAGTTATTGAATTTTAAAGATTTGCATTATTCCGGTGAAACAGTTCTAGGCATGTCTTTATGAATATTCATTAGGTGGGCTGATGATGTTATATCCCCACTTGTTCTTTTGTATTTTATTATATGAAATTAGGTTTATTCAAAAATTTCCTACCAAGAACTAAAACAATTGGATTGACAACTGATTAAGTGCATTAGTTATTTATTGCCGCAACTTATTTCATCATAATGGAGACACATCATTTACACATGTATGAACAAATGAAACATTTATGATTTCATGTAATAACATAAGAAAAGGAAAGTGGGGATGTGACATCATCAGCCCACCTAATGAATATTCACAACGATGTGCATATAACTTTTTTTCACAAAATAGTGATAAACTTTAAAATTCAATAACTTTGTTTTCTGATTTTGATGAAATTTTCAGCATTTTGCTCTGTGAATTTTACTCTTTTTATTTAGATATGAATATTTTCAGCCCGGACCATCCCTTTAAATAACTTGAGAGGTTAAAACAATAATGTATGCAATATATTGTTGTCATGTTGACTAGATGAATGATAGGGACAGCTATACCCATTGTAAACAAATTTTTGATATGAACAAACGTCAAGGCCAACTCACTTACACCATAATTTCTTGTTTCGAATAATTTATCATTAAAGGGGTACTCCGAGCTGAAATAAATCAATAGAGTAAAATTCATCGAGCAAAATGCTGAAAATTGAATACAAATATGATGAATATATTAAATTTTAAGGTTTAGCAATATTTTTTTTAAAGTAGTTATATGCACGTCGTCATAAATATTAATTAGGTGAACTGATAATGTCATGTCCTCATTTTCCCTTTTCCTATGTTGTTACATGAAATCATCGTTATTTTATTATGCATGTATGTTAAATCTCCCTTAAAATGAAAGAAGTTGCAGAAATGAATATCTGTACTGCATTCAATCAGTTGTCAATCCAAATATAATTCTTGGAGGACAAAATTTGAATAAACATAAGAACATGTGGGGATATGACATCAATTCACTCATTGAATATTCGTGAACAAAAGCATAACACTGTTATGCTGAACTAATTCAAATCTTTAAAATGTCACAACTTCGATACTCCTTTTCTGTTTTTGATCACATTTTCAGTGTTTTGATTTTTTGTCTGATTGTTTTTAATGTGTTCAAAATTTTGAATCATAATTTTTCAGCCTGGAGTACTACCCCTTTAATGCAGAGATGAAGCTTTCTTTAGTTAGCATCAATCATTGTCCAGTACTGTATGTGTGAATTTCCATCCTATTATACTGAGTGTCCTCTGCAAAGACGTTATTATATATTTACTAGACCGAAAGCTGCGTGCGCGTTCAACACAAAACAAATGAGATTAGGCTACACCTACCGCTAAGCCCTCATTGATATATTATTCAAAAAGAAAACAATTGATCGATTTTCTCAGATTTTAAATTGATAGAGACGGAGAGGGTCATTATTTTGCTTATCCGTACTAAACTTTTAAAACATTTTTTATAAATATGTCATTTTGATTATGTTGTTATTAGTATAATTACAAAAAGAAAGAAAAGAATGATATTTAGTGATTGCTATCTGAAAGGGAAAGCTCACCAAGATAAGTTGGTTTTAATAAAAGCAGAAAAAATAGAGAAAAATACTAGTGAAAATCATAAAAATCCAAAGAATAAGAGAACTATGAATTTGTAAGTTTTTTTAATTTGTAATGTTATACGCGTGTAGCTTCCCCATATATCATGTAATATATATTTCATAAATTCAAATTTTGTAATGGAATATGATAAATACAAAATTTTTTCTTATAGAAGGGGTATAAAATGATGATATTTCAAACGTACAGATGAAATCACTTTCAAATTTTTGAGAAAAATTGCATTTTGGGGAATTTATATCACATGGCGGAGCTGCTTTGTTGTGAAGTCACAGCATAAAAAGTTGAGAATTCCATAACTGTTTGAAAGATTTCATCAAACCTTCACCAATATGTTTTTATCTATTTTATCAGCTTTTATTAAATCAACTTTATCAGGGTGAACTAAATTCCTCTTTTAATGTGTAACAAAGAAACATAAATAATGCAGTTTAAGAAACAAAGGCGAGAAGGTTGACATAAAGGAAGAGGAAGGAAAGAAGTGAATGGGGATTACAAAAGGGAAAGAAGAATGTGGCTTGTTTTAAAATTCTTAGGCAAAAGTTATTTAAATTATGAAGATGCTCTAAAACGATGCAAACTGGATACACTAAAAGAGAGATGTGAACAATTATGTTCTGATTTTGCAGTATCAGTGAGCAAAAATCCACATTGTAAAAACTGGTTACCGGAAAGGAAAGTTGTTGGCATGACTTTACGCAATAAACAAAAGTATATGCAATACAAATGCAGGACCTCCTGTTTTAAACACAGTGCAATACCGTATTTTATCAATCTTCTTAATAACTTGTGAAATGCATATTTTCATTATAATTTTATTTTGTGTATACTAAATTTTTCTTAATATACCATTAGTTTTATCATTATTTCATTTTTTTTTAATGCTACATGTGCAATTGTTATACCTTTGTAAATGCATACATTTCAGCTTTTTAGCTGCAGTGCAAATGTGTATGATTGTTTTACTGGAAATAAATAAACCATGAAATGAAATGAATTCAATGCAAAATGACAATGTTTTCATTTAAAAATTTTATAATGAAAATTGTCTACATTATTAACACTGAGAAGAAAATGAGTATCAGCTCCTTAGTCCTTAATTGTCCTTACCATGTGGGGACATTCGACCGTCATTTTGAAATGTCACAAAAAAGATCTACAATGAGTCATTTAATGCTATGTTCAGGGTTTTGTGTCTGACCCCAATGTTTACATTTGGGACTACACTGTTTGTTCTAACATCTCTTAGCCCTACTGTTGAAAATAATCACCCTTTTCGAGAAGTTTAGGGCCCGTCTGCACCATCCCGAGTTTTCAAATTGGCACGCTATTTCTGATCCGGCAAATTATCCCGATCTGAACAATCTCGAGATTATTTGCAATGGAGACGCAATTATCGCGCTAGTTCGTAGGATTAATCTCGAGATTGCAATCCCAAGTCAACTTGGGTTATTTGCAAAATAGCGCGCTATTTTACGAATTATCGCGCTAATTCGTAGGTGCAGACGCACTCGGGATTATTTATTCATGGCGTCAGACCATAACGCATCGATGCCTCGCTTGAGCAGGAATCGCTCTTCATGCGATGGTGGAGACAGGGTTTCTCGAATCTCGAGATTAATCGCGAAGAGGGCCGATCGGGCTAAAATCTCGAGATTGAGCAAACTCGGGATGGTGCAGCACCGCCTGTTGTCAACAATTTTTGAGATTGAGAGCCAATATATGTGGTCCATGATCTATTCATTCAAACTTAATAGTTGTTACAAGTATGTATGAGTATTATGCATGTGTGAATTTAGAAATTATTAAAATGTCATTGAAATATTTTGTTTACATTCATTTAAATCTACCAGCATATATATATTTTATGAATTCTATATATAGCATTTACCCTTTGTACTTTCTTTGTGTGAACTAGAGTTTCTCCCAATTTACTACCTCCCCCTAAAATTTAGGTGCTCCTAAGATATTATCTCCAAGATTTATGACAATGGATTGCAGGTAAACATTAATATTAATCTTATACAAGATGCTTAAAAGAAAATATTTATTTATCCTCTCTTGATCAAATAGTTTATTCTCATTAAGTGAATATACATGTAGTTTGATATGGCATTTTATATTTTTTCTTTTGAAATTGACATATCTGACCACATCTTTATGTAGTATTGTTCAATGATTATATTATGATGATGGTGATGAATTACATGTATACATCTTATTCCTGCATGCTTATTGGAAGGGGCACATCTAACCTGATGTTTTTTTTTCACAAACAAAAACACAACATTAGTGACAAATATCAAATCAACGTGGAGAAGGTTTACGGTTCACCATGTGTATGAAGAAGGGAACGAAATACAGGCAAAAAGATTGAAATGGAAAGATGAGAAAGGATGAAAAGAGGAAATTAGAAGTATTCTTTTCTTGAAAGTGAGTGAAGTCCTGAAAAGGACTGTAAACCAGATGAGATGAGCTGAATATGGCTTGAGTAGCGATGGTTTGAGTAGTAGCAGGATGAAGTGAAGAGAGGTTACTCGACGTTTCAGGCAGGTTGACTGTCCATCTTCAGGAGACATTTGTTTATTAACTTCCTTGTGGTGCGAGCTGTAAGTTTTGTGAATAAATTAGAACATATTGTGCTGTTGAAAAATATGTATAACCATCCCTTTTTCATTTTGTTTCCCTTGCAGGTTTCAAGGGATTATTTCACCGTAAACGGGAGATTGATTCAGGCCATCCAGATGTGTCACCCACTGGGGGCGACAGTCAAGGGTCGCAGCAGCTTTCATCCTCAGCCAATGACCTCCATCCAGTGTCATACGCGGGTAATCTACATGATCTCCCAGAGAGACCCAGTGCATTCAATCGAGTTCTTCAACAAATTAAAACTAGGCCTACTACTATGTAAGTATATTCTGATGAGGTTAAACTTGAGCCTGTAACGTTAAGCGTAGCAATTGTTGATGAGGCTGATTGATGCAATCATTCAATGCAATCAGTTATACTAATCAGCCCCAAGATTGATAGCTGAAGTGTATGTTACAGGCCACAAGTATT
The DNA here is from genome assembly GCF_037042905.1 of Lytechinus pictus. NCBI lineage: Eukaryota > Metazoa > Echinodermata > Echinoidea > Temnopleuroida > Toxopneustidae > Lytechinus > Lytechinus pictus. The sequence goes on from NC_087245.1 coordinate 34,958,478, forward strand.
TTGTGAAAGTAAATTACTTATTTACCGTGTTTACACGCTGCACCGGCTCGTGGTGCAGATCCGCGAGCCAGTGCAGACTCGCCTTTTTCATGTGTATAAACGCGATTACCTTGCCCCCGGCTCACGGGTCAGACATTGCAATTTTGGTCCGCCAAAATGCCAAAATAGTAGGATCAGACTTGCGAGCCAGTGCAGACACTGCAATATTTCTCTGTGTAAACACGAAGTCAAGTCTTAGAACTGCGGCAATTAGTGCGTGTTTCATGACGTAAATTTTATCCACTGATCTTTGTTTTGGCCCCGCGAGCTGGGGCAGCGTGAAAACGCGACACAGGATAATCCGCGAGCCGAGTCTTCACCGGCTGTCGGGTCTGCACCGCGAGCCGGGGCAGTGTGTAAACACGGTAGTAGTGTACCAAAAGATAAATACTCACAAGTTGGTAGTACTGTTTGCAAATTGCATGAATTTTCACAAGATTTCTATGTGAAGGTCGGAAGGAATTTCGCAATTAGGAAATTCACCCTAGTAATTAGTAGGTTTGCTAATTTGAAATTTACAGTCTTCGGGATCACAATTGCCAATATTGCTTTCTGATTTCTTTCAAACTTTCTCCATTCTGCTTTACTAATTTTTCTCCTCTCTGATTACCAAGGTTTGATTCCCCTTTAGTAATCTTTTTTTTTGAAATTTGCTCCCCAATGAAAGATGCACACAGGGCATGTGTCCCTTACAACCCCAGGGGCCCGTCTTACAAAGAGTTGCAATCGATCCGATCAATCACAACTATGGACTGCCAGCAACGTCAACATCTAAAATGCATGAATCGTCAAAATGTTTTCTAGATATGACGTAAATTACATAAAGTCTTTGTTTTCATGACAATTTGGTGTGTTCGCCTTTGTTTACAAAGGACATTTTGAAAATTTTATGTAGAACAAATTATGACACTGATGGATTTAGATAGAGTTACGATTGATTGGATCAATCGTAACTCTTCATAAGACTGGGCCCAGATATACCACTGTCCAACACAGATGTTGAAATCTATGAGACTTACTTCCATCAAGGATCCTATGAGACTATGAGTACTTTCACCTTGCTAAAGCAAAACTGCTAATATAATTGCTGTATATATACCGACATGCAACACATTTACAAATAACAACCTGAAAGTATGCTGCAACTGAATTTTCTTTCCAATTCTACTTCCGGCATCATGTGATGTAATGTGATCAGGTTGTTTTTCCAGTTTCACTTTTTTAGACAATGTCATAGAAATTAATAAAATCTCTAAAGTTCTCTACATATAGCCCTATACAGGTGTGTAATAGTACCCAGAATACCTGTGATTGTGTATACACTCATTTGTGTAGGAGCATTATAACACAGTCACATGACTGATAATACATCCTGTCTGAGCCAGCCTAAATAATTCTGATAAGCCTGACATTGAGGCTAATTGCCACCTTTTTTTCTGTCAAGTACATTCAGTCTGTTTGTTTCAATACTTGAGGACTTGATTTTGGGATTTGAGTCAACAGTTTGTTAATATGTCTACCACGGAATAGCGTGATCTCTACTTTACTCTTGCTAATTGTCCATGTAATTTGTGACGTACATGTATCATTCAAAGTGCTTATACTGTACCGGTACTATTAAAGGAAGTGTGGTTTTATTCAAGGAAACAAATTGGATTGTGAGTCAAATTGGATGGGGAGTTTTCTCTGCTCGTGCTGTTTCGTTTTGAAGGATATGTTTCCATGGATATTCAGAGATTTTTCGTAGTTGCACCTTCTAAATTGTGCATGGAACCTCATCCTTGATGTGAATCAAATGTACTGCAAATGCATTGAAGATCTAGCAGATCAAAATGTCTTACAAGAATAGTGGGCATCATCGTTTCTGTTTTTCAAACAGCAAAAAGGATTTCAACATGAAGTGTTGGAATATTTTGTGCTTTTGGATTAAAATAATTGAATTTAGTTCTTTTTCTTCACTTATCATATTCACGTGACAATGAGAGTCATAAGCATTGGAAAATATTTTGCACTCTGCATTTCTTATAATTTTTCATTGAACCTGAATATGTTTATTTTGTGATTATTTTGATTTGCTTGACTTTTGATAATGATAGCTGCGAACCCCATTGTTGTATCTTTTAGCTGTCTTGTTACTTATTGTCAATTATTGTAGATTGCGGTGAGTTAATTAGATATTGTTATGGCAACATTCAGAGTGCATTTGATGGGCTTGCCTTTTGGAGTGTTTATGACCTTAATTGTAAAATCTTTAATATAATTTCTTGTTGGGCAAGCATTTTTTTTTTTTACAGTGAATATAAAAAAGATGTTTTTTAGGGGGGTTGTTACATATATTTACAATATTCAATCATTAGTGTGATAGATTATTATTGTTATAAAAAGGGAACATATCCATGATTTTTTATAGTGGGGGGGGGGGGGCCCTTATTCATGTTTGATCATTCCCTTTCAATTTACCTGAGAAGTATTGTTTTGTCTGGATGGGTCATTGTCAAGGTGATTGTAACGAGATATTATTTGGATTATGACTAAGGCTGCGTTTATCCGACCTCAAGCCAGAATCGTGATTTGAATCATGATTGGAATCATGATTCAAATCACAAACATGAATCACAATTACTACAGAATCAGGGTTTAGACGACCTTCGTTCCAACGCTGTTTCTCCTCGGATTCGGACCGATCCAGTGCGCATCACAGTGCGCAGTTTGACCCAGGAAGTATAGGTCAACGTTGGACACTTAATTGGAGGTCGGCGACGTACATGTGATGTGACAACGTGGGGCGCGCGCCTTGGCAAGAACCGGAAATAGCTCGACACAATGACGTCATATAATCATGATTCAAATCACGATATCGTTTATCCGAACATTTTCGTACGTGATTCTGCAGAAACGTCTTTCCAAACGCCCTTTTTTTCGTAGTTCATGTTTGTGATTCTAATCATGATTATATTCAATTTCGACTAAACGCAATCGTGATTCTGCAGAATCGTGATTTGAATCATGATTGGAATCATGATTATAGGGTAAAAAAGTGGCGGATAAACGCACCCTAAGCATGCTATGTATCTATAATATGGGCTTACCCTTGGGGGAAGATTACTGATATGTTTCAACCAAAGGAGTTAAACAAGGTTATCCTTGGAAGAGATCATTGTCCTCTACAGTCTACGTTGTGATACTGGATATAAAGGCATTAGTAGTAAATTCTTCTTTTTAATTAGGGCAGTAATATTTTGGAAATCTAAAAAAAAAGGGGGGGGGGGAGGGCTAATTTATGTCAATGATTTAGATATATCTGCCTGATTTGCTAGTTGTTGATTATCATCAACTTGCTATTATAGCCTGTATAAATTGTATACAAAATTCTTGCGCCTAGCGACAACTCACTTACCAACACAGTTCCCATCATCCTTTGCATGACTTCCGCATAGCAGTCTTCCTTTTCGTATTATGCTACCCATGGAGTAACATTACATGTAACTCCTAATCATTTATCCACCTCTTATGAATAGATATTCTTGCATATTTATGCCAGTGGCTGAACTGGGAATATACTTTGCACCACTTAAATAGATAACAACTCATGTTAGCCGAACCTGACTACACTTACTATTTATGACAAAACTTGGATTGATAGGTTTTCGTATTAGTGCTGAAAAAAGGCTCATATGTGTTCATTTGACCATTTCTCATGAAATTTTTGCCAGTTTTATATAATAAATGCTAGTTTACGATTTTAAAATTAGATACAATATGATTTGGTTATTTTCATATCCTGCTATTTTAAATTGCCTGTAGCATTTATTTGAGACACACTGTATGTGTAATGACATGTGTACGTCATTCGGATTTTATCTGAAAAGAAAGAAACCATTCTTTTCATATATAAAAACCTTGTTGGCTTACCTCAAACAAAATAACCCTATTTGTGGTTGCTGTTGTGGTATATTGAACATATAGGCCCGAATTCACAAAGGTGGACTAAAGTTATACCCGGGGTATAAAACGCGTCATTTGACGTCATTTTAATCCATGGACTAAAGTTAGCACCTAGGGGCTAACTTTTGCGATTCACAAAGGTCGACTAAAGTTATACCGGGGTATAAAACGCGTCATTTGACGTCACGACTTAGTCAGCTCTTTGGGGTGGACTAAATCGGTGGGTTAAAGTTAGTCCACTGTTTTAACCAATCAGAGAGCAGCATTTCGATTGCGGAAAAGTTTGCTGCAAGAAAAAAGTTTTTTTGGCAGAGACGAGATTCGGTGTGATCGGCTTATCTAAAGCTTCATATTTCACGACTTCGACCGAGATTGTAAGTAAATTACATAATTTTTGGAGCTTAAATCATGACGGAGCCTTCAGTTCCATCTGTAACTATTATTGATAGCTTTAACTTTCCAAAAGGTATACTCGAAAACTTGAAATGGTATCTGAATCATTGTTATCGTCGCGTCTCTAAGCTGCTCAGTCCCAGCCATGTACTTTTGTGTGCGTTCATATCTATGAGCATTGCAGTGCGAGACGCAATTAGCGTACACTACACAGGCCAGGTAGGCGTGATTGAAAGGTCGATACTATTTGCTAGTTATGTCAGGCAGTGATTTTCGATTTCGTGTGATTTTCATGGAATTTTTATTGTCTACGATACCCCTGCCACTCCTCCTGGCCTTGCCAACACAGCTACTACTGTGCATCTAATTTTGTCTGAGACTGAAGCAAGGCCAAGGCAAGTCCAGGAGAGCAGCAATACAAATAAGTTTTTTTTAAACACTACAATACAGAGCCGGTCTAACTTAGACATTCTACTCTGGGCTGGCTTTGTCTTGGCTTGGATAGATGGTCAAGCTATGAAGCTTACCTGGTAGCCATGTTAGAGTTAGTCCTACAACATCGTTGGAGTAAAACAAATATTTTAATAAGGGTCAACTCTAACTTAAGGCTAAGCCCTGATTAAATTATTTTTTGAAAAAATATTTAATAAACTAAGATTGGGTTCCACTCACCGCTGTTTACTCCAACAGCTATAAATGAGCTGATTTTACTTTTACTAAAACTAAGTTTTACTGACCTTTGGCATTGCATTTGCGATCACTTATAGATTTACGGTGTCGTCAAAACATTAAAAAATAATGGAAATCCTAGGCCTAATTGATTATTTGAGTAGATCTAACTGAGGTCTAACTTTGAAAATTCTCTCGTTTGGGGGTTATTATAAACTCTACCCCACCCTCTTTGTTTCAAGTATTTTTTTTTCACAAGGAGTCCCAATGTTATATTCACATGAGACCACAGACAAGTGCATTTGATCTTCAGTCCTCTACATTTGTAGTAGACCGATAAATAGGTTTATTTCTGTCAGGGATATGCTCCCCTGAGATTTCATGTGGCTCCGCAGCATCCCGTCCCACCAAAAAAAAAATCAGAAAATGTTGAAAGACTCCTCTGAAACAGCGGATTTTATCAATCTACATTTGTAGCTGCTTTATTATTTTTTTCTTTGATATACAGTACCTTGACATTGCAGTATGATTGATGAATAAATATTTTTTTCATTATTTTTTTTCTTCCATATCAGCAACAGACCATACATACTCGGCAGATTGTGCTCAATCCAGACAAAGCAAACATGGCTCACAATTTTGAACTGCTGTGCCGTCTTGCAAGAGAGTGAGGTATGTCTTATCAATTCATATTAAAAAAAAATTAAATGTCATTAAAATGGCCTTTTTTAATAAAATATTATTTCTGGGATTTGAATTCATCATGTAATTGTAAATGTATCATGTGACATGTATGTTACTTTTTCATTCTTGTCATAGTAATTGACAAAAAAGAAGAGGGGGGGGGGACCTTGCTTGTGTGTTATTAACATATATATTTGTCTACTGGTCACTTTGACACTAGGCTTGTTGATCTCCAATTAATCCTGACATTTTGTTGAATATTTATTTAAAAGAGAGAAAGAAAGCATTGTCAGTCTGATGAATGCCAGGGAGGGGGGGTAGAAAAAAAGGTTTAATGAGACTTTGATGAAGATTCATGAAAATATGTTATTCGAAAGTCACTCGCAAGCAATAACCTCTATTTGTGTAAACAAAGTTCCATAAAATTAGTGCCTTGCCTTCATTATTAAAGCCAATTGAAAGTGATTCAGTAAATCAGTTTTCATAGAAGCATCTCTATGACGTGCATGGTTTGATCAATGATGATGATCAGCAACAATTGGCAGGTTTTTTTTCTTCACTTTTACAAGTAGGTAAATAGAAAAGCTACTCATGTCAATTAGAATTTTAATCCTATCTTTTTTTAAGGATTTCTGTATAATCTTTCACATTCTGTCCCTCATTTTAAACACTTTTGAATTAAATGAAATTCAAAGAGTAAATTGCCCATTCATGGTGACTCTTAAACGCAATCTTTTAACTTCCATGCAGATTCAGCAACACATACAAAGACCACAGCATGGATTAAGAAACAGGAAGAATCCATTTGAATAATACGAGGATGAACCTCTCAGAGTGGGGTACCAACAGAGACAACCACACATTGCCTGTCATGTTACAGGTTTTGACAGGACTTTGTTTTATGTCATTGGTGAGTTTTCATGTGCGAACTATAAAGCAGAGGGTAATGGGGGGGGGGGGGGGGTCAAATTATGTTCTATGAAAGTGATTTTCCAGGCCAAAAATGATGAGATTTTGATAAAGAACAATTCGACTAGCAAAAACCATCAATATTGGATGGAGAATTATGAATTGATTCAGTTTTAAAGTTTTACATAACTTGGGGGAAACAGTTCTGTGTATCTCATATGCAATATTCATATCCCCACTTGTTCTCTAGTGATCTGAAATCATAATCATTAATTTTTTTCCTCCAGGAATGTAAAAATGGGGTTGACTGCTGATTATATATTTAAGATAGTTATTGCGAGTTCAGAATAATGTAAGGATCAATGATTGGAAGTATCTAGTCATGAAAATTAAGTTTTATGTTTTGCTTAGCATGCAGATTTTCCATTGAGTAATTGTCGCCAGAGCAAATATCATGGAACCCTTGTACATTCATGTGTGGAAAATGTGTGGATGTGACATCATCAGGCTATTTCTTGCATATTCATGGAAACATGCACATGTTTCACAGAAATAATTAATGCAAATCCTAATATTCATTATTAATCATCCAAAGTGTATGATTTTTGTTTCTGCTTTCAGCCAGGAGTACTAGTAACCCCTTACAGGGGAGGGGGAGTGTTGGGGGTATTTCACAGAAAGGTTTTTGTCGGAATGAAGCACGTAACCCTTTGGGTTGGAAATAGGTGGGGATTTTATTTTTCTCTCATTTTTTACAATGTAGCAACATTTTTTTAAATACAAAATGTCATATTCAAGTGGGAAATTATCATGAAGGATGATTTATAACCACTCAAAAAGAAATATTGGTATGTCATTTCAGCTAGAGAGATATTCTCCATTTTGCATGGATTGTTATTGCAGTAGAGTTTTTTTTTAATGAATTGAAGAAAAATCTCTTTAAGCAGTTCCAGTGCATCATAAACATCAGGTCATAACAGAAGCACAATGTTTGCAAACGTAAATGGTAAAGTATCAATTGGCTTTCATATCAATAAACCAATTACATAACATCACTTATCATACGATAACTAAAGGTACCTTTTAGAAGATGCAAGCAGACGAAGCAACTATATCACAGTCATCCGTGTGCAGAATCATCAAAGATTTTTCTGAGGCAATAGCAAGGAGTAACAGTGAATAAAGTTTCCAATGACGAGAAATTCAAACCACCCAGTGACAATTTGATGATTGCTACAGGTTTCCAAGAGTCATAGGTGCTATCGATTGGGGCCAATCCAGGCCATGTCTACATCAGGAGTCCTGATGGGGAACAAGCCCTGTACTTAGCAGGAAGAACAGGTCTTCTGTAAATGTATAGGTTGGTATACTCATTCAGTTTTCAATGTGATATTCTCTGTATTCAACACCTACTAGAGGTATGTGATAATGAAGAAAAAATATATTGGCCCCTACTACATGTCTTTTACTGTCTTTTATCAAGTTTCAATGTTGTTGGTCAAATTTTTTTCTAATTTTATACTTTTAATATGTGAAATAAGACAATTTCAAAGATTTCACTGAAGAAAAAAAATATAGATAATCTGCTAACTTTCCTATTGCAGGAGAAATGAACAATAGAAAAAATGCATTTTGCTTATTCAGGTAAAGGATGTATTAATTGCTTGATCAACGAAGATATATTTCCAGAAAGAATACCGAAGAGCAAATTTTCTAATATTCATTTTGTTTTGATCCTTATTGCAGGTATCCGTTGCTCCTCTCTTTGATGAATTCCTGCCTGCATTCTGTTGTCAATAGAAAAGGACGGTGTGCTACGGGTATTAAGCATTCCATTGGATTATCTGTGCATGAAAGTGGACACTTGTGATAAAAATATGGTAGCTTGGTTGATAGGATGTATTCATGCATTCCGATTTATCATTAGTGATCAAATGACCATCTTGCTTCTTAAATCCCAAAATCACAACATTTTTCTTGTTTGACAAAAGGTTTGGGACGTGAATTCCAGGATATAAATGACACACATGATGGGCTAATGTATAAGCAGGGACACGAGAGGTATAAGCAACATTTTTTTTTGCTTAATTAAGTTTGGCATGAGATGGACTTGGTCTTTTTTATGATTCAAGTCGATTTTATACCAAGTTTGTTTTAATCAACAATCAATGTTTGAAGCCTCATGATTTCAATTTTAAAACCTCTTTGTTAATTAAACAGTCATTTTTCTTAGCATATGCAGCTTCTTAATTTATCAAATTTAAATTATAAAATGTCATTTTTGCTGAATATCCTTTTTTCCACCTATTTTCATAGACCCTAAGATACATTTCTGTAGTAAGCACTATAAATACATTGCAAGCTATTATCATTTGTTTGATATTACTATTTTATAGAATCATCCTTTAATTTCTTTCAGAAATATATTTGACAAATTACTTGTGATATTCATGCTTTAGCTGTAGAGTTTAAAATCTTCATTAAACTTTTTTTAATCCATTGTTTATCTATTTTTATTCAGAGTTTCTGATGCATTGTTAAGAAAACGTAAACAGTCTATTCAATCTTCGTATCATTATGTAAAGAATATCAATCTACCTTAAAAAGTAATGCACTAAATAAACTGCTCTGTCTACTACACATGTACATATAAGTTTTGATTTTAAAGGTCAAGTCCTCCCCAGAAAAAATTAGATTTGAATTAATAGAAAAAAATCAACCGAGCATAATGCTGAAAATTTCATCAAAATCGGTTGTAAAATAGGAACGTTATGACATTTTTAGATTTGGCTTATTTTTCACAACACAGTTATATGCACAGATCAGTGACATGCAAATGAGACAGTCAATGACGTCCTTCACTATTTCTTTTGTTTTTGTTGCTTGAATTGTACAATATTTCATTTTTTACAGATTTGACATTGAGGTCCAACTTGATTAAACCAAAATTATAGTATTAAAATAATGCAAATCCCACATGTTCGGGGGGGGGGGGGGACTAATCTTGGTTTCACTTGACAATGAAGAGAAAATTTGAATATTTCATCTAGTAGAATAAAAAGAAATAGTTTGCATGCCGACTGGGATGTACATATAAGTGTGTGGTCAAGCGAAACTTTAAAAATGTCATAATTTAATATCTTTACATCAGATTTTGATGAAATTTTCAGTGTTACGCTTGTTGGGTTTTTCTCTTTTTATTCAAATCAACTTTGTGGGGGTGGACTTGTCCTTTTATATCGTTTTCAAGTAATTGTGTCAGGAGAAAACAAAAATGAAATTCTTTTATCAATTCTGTCCATATGCTGCATGGTTCATCGTTCTTGCAGGAGGCAAAAAATAAATTTATATAAGAAAGACTTATTTTATTTACTTTCAGATAAAAATTGTGCTAAGGAGAGATTAAGGTTATGTGTAAGGCAGGGGTGGTGGTAATGGTATGTTGGTTAAGGTTGTTTATGAAGAAAGTCAAGTGATTGCTTGCTTGTGCAGGAGGATATACTTCAAGAAACTTGTTGTAGGGTATAATGCAAAATTATTATAATATAATTTAATTGAGAGAAAAGTATTTGGCACGTTAAGATGCACAATAATGTACATGTGATTGAAGCAAATGTGATTGAAGCAAATGAGAAATGAAAGGAGTAAAGGTAGCTACATGTGTCAATGAAAGAATGGCCAGTGGTGTTATAGTATAAATCTTTGTTTAAAAGTTATTTTATTTAAGGAAATTTAGTCCGTTCAGTTTGAAAGTATAGAGGGAGGACCATGGACCACTGACCATGGAAAAAAGTCCCCCCCCCAAAAAAAAAAAAAAAAATATTATAACCAAGGAAAAAAAAGAAAGGTGAAACACATTTTTTCTGAATATTATGTCAAATCTATCACAAAATTGGATATTTGATACTAAAATTTTGGATATTTTTCCTTGCTCGCAATTTTTTATTTTACCCGATACGCCATATATTTAGCCCCCTCAAAATTTTGGGCCTAATACGTATGCCACTGATATTTCCCCAATTTCAAATATATTATTATGATTGGGTGGAATACCCTTTACACTTATCCAGGGTTGATAAGTCTTTATTTTTCTGATAAGGAAATTGTGTTTCCTTTAAGGAAAAAAATACTGCAAGCATGGTGAATAGCTTGACCCCCCCCCCCTCCAAAGCAAACTGGAGTATATAGGTTAAGGTTGGGAATAATGCGATTGCATGAGTGACCAGTGAGTGTGGAGGAGCTACTAATGAGTATCTCAGCTCCTTTTAGAGATGTTGGTAGAACTGACGTATGGAGTAGGGAGGGGGGGCTTGGGGCTCTTGCCCCCCCTAAAAAAAAAAAAAAAATTCACGACCAAGAAAAAGATCAAAGAAATGAGGGTGAAATAGAATATTTTTTTGATATTATGTGAAAATCTAACACAAACTAGAATTTTAATGTCAATTTTGAAAAAATTTTGCTCGCTTAATTTTTTTTTTTTTAATCAATTTATCGAGATACACCATATAAAAATACGAGAATAAATAAATGAATTGAAAATATTACTTCGAATGGGAAAGTCAATTCTGAGGGAAAGGAAAAGAGGCACGCTTGTGGACGCGAGATCAGATCAAGGTCATGTCGCTCCGCTCCACGCGACGCTGGCCCCACCATTTACCAAGTACATAACCCAAACAAAGATTCAATTCCATATTTCCATTTTCTATCAAAGCTAGCTCCGGGCAAAGTTCCACCGGACTTCGATAAGGTAGGTAGGATTATACAATCAGATTGGTTATGATTTAATTCAAACAAATGTGCACTTGATCTAGATGTAATTGGCGTGTAACTTTAGATTTATTTTTCCGTAGATCTAAGTAACTTCCTCAGGCCTAAAACGCAGTTACGGCACGCTATTATAGGCCTAGATCCACGTCAAACTGCACTGTAATACGATGGCGATCGATCTGGACTTCATATTAGACCAAAAAGGCAAAAAAAAACAAAAAAACTTTGGTCTCTGTCATTGTTCCGCTGGACTCCGTTGCCTCCACTAACCAATTGAGAAATAAGAAATTGAAAAAAAATGTGTAAAACCCCCTCGAAAAAGCCGGCTGCTGCGCGCAGCTGTCTAAAAAGGTTAAAACTTCATCACGTTGCAGTGCACCTACCGCACGGTACCGTACATTGACGGAGTTTGAACTTCTCGATACGGTACGATGCTGCAGGCGCAGTCGAGCTAGCTCGCATGCAGGCAGCGCTAACGTTAGTCCGAACCTAAGTTGGTAAATATTAACAAATAAGTAATGACAATGTTCGTTGTCAACACCTCATTGCTAAGAAATTCAAGTTCATGCTGCTGATACATGATTTTAGGGTTGAGTTCTGCTTCCTAACTCATGTGATGCAATGACGACATTTCATATGGCCCTAGCAGACGAAACTCTCAAATACGGCACTGAGCATGCTCAGTACTGCTTTATTACACTGAGCATGCTCAGTGCAGTGTTATAATAGTATGCTAGCTTCAGTCCATGATTTAATCCATGGACTAAAGTTATGACCGGGGTATAACTCAGCCGTGGGTTAAATTTAGCACCGGGTGCTAAAGTTAGTCCATGGATTAGTTAGTCCACCGTTTGTGAATAGCGCGGTGGACTAACTTTATACCCCGGTATTAGTTAACCCCCGACTAAATTTAACCCCGGTATAACTTTAGTCGACCTTTGTGAATTCGGGCCATAATATACATTCAAAATCAGTGCATGGACCATTATGATGATTCTTTTGTTTCTCATATTGTAGATAGTATTTCTTTCTCATTTTTTCCACTAAGATGGCCAAGTTCTTTATACATTTGTTGCAAATTTTTCATTTATTGTTAAAAGGGTTAAGCCGACTGTGATGGTTATTCTTCCATGCTAAAAGAAAGATTTTAATAGCTGTATTACAAATCCATGTATGATCTCTATGTGAATGGATTCTTTCATTTTGTGGCTTCAAATGTATGCTGTGGCTTGTGACTCAATTCAAAGTGAACAAATGTGCACAACCACATGTATGGCAATCACGTCTCACAATTCAAGTACTACATGTGTATCATTCATGCTGCCTTTTTGCAAAAGCTTTCACTTTCTTTTTAATATAACTCTGAGTCTGAATAGTATAATGTGAAAGTATGAGATTGCAATATGGTAGTACAGGATACCTGTGTGTGGATTGCTATGGGAACTGCCGGGGGGGGGGGGGGGGGGGGGGCTCAACTACATTGCTGTACACACACATGACCAAATAAACATGTAAAAAGGGCATTTTTTAGTCTGCTGGGCAAACCCTTCACTCGAGTAAAGGGTCTGAATTGCAGCCTGCTCATGCCTTGTGTACTGAAGGCCCTCTCGCTCTGAACTGAAACAGCAAGTTTTGTATGTGCTAGTCTTTGCATGGAGACACACTTCTTGATCAAAGTTTCAATCAGGGTCTGTGCCTGCAGACTAGGCATTTTTTGCTGATCATGGCACATCACATGCTTAACTTTTTTTCAGGTTATTCTTGTTTAGGGGGCAAATGAGGAGAAAATTTGAATTTTTTCATATTTCATATAATAAAATACAAAAGAAATAGTGAGTGAGTGATGTCATCAGTTCCCTCATTTGCATACAGACCAGGGGAGTGTTTCATCAACATTTTTGTCCGACAAGTTGTCAGATCTGACATCTTTCCTTGATGTTGATTGGCTAAGAAGCACTGTTACTATGGCAACTGTCGGATAAAACAGGACTTGTCGGATAAAACGTGTGACAAGTCCTTTCATGAAACGCTCCCCAGGATGTGCATATTTTATGAAAATAAGCGAAACTTAAACATTTCATAACTTTCTTATTTTACATCCAATTTTGACGAAATTTTCAGAGTTATGCTTGTTGGATTTTTCTCTTTTCATTCAAATCAACTTTTTGTTGGGATGGGACTTGTCCTATATGTTTTTAATATACATGGTAAAGAAGCAAAATTAATTAAATCTGCATAAACCATGGGTTCAACTGATGGTTTTCAAAACCACCTTTGTGAATTTGGGCCTTGAGGTTCTACTTAGGCTCTAATAAAATTTAAGTTTCAATTTGTTTTCTTTCAAGAGGAATTTCAGATTTGAAAAGGGAGTATATGGGACCATTACAAACACTCATGGTTTAAAAATAAAAAATTTTTACCAATTTTTATGGATATTCTAGGGCCTCATTCAAATTCATTCCCAGTTTTCCATTTATTTTGAGGATTCAGTTGAGATCAATTCTTTTAATGTTTACCGGGTCAAGTTTAAGTTTTGCATATAAAACATGATTATTAGAGTAGGGGTTAGTACCTTTCTCTAATATTTAGTGCCACAATGACACCAGTTAAATTTCTTTGAAGATCTGACAAATTCATCTCAACGAATGAAGCAATACAAGCAGTCCAATTTCTTATCTCAAGAGGTGTTGTTTGCAGTGCATAATTTGAAATTATTCTTTGCACTATTAAGATATTAATCCAAAGTTCACTTGATACCAGTTTCAATTGATCATGATTTGGTATCGGCAATCCTCAATTAAATAGTTAATCATGAACCAATAGAAGATACATTGTAGAATGACTAGCTATTTATTTTGATTATTATTATTCATTAGTATATAAATCAACAGATTTAATCTGAAAGGGTTGGTTAACATATAGAATATATACAAATGATATCAATCATAAGTTTTAAATCATAAAAGAATGTATTTAATTATATATCAAAATATGAAATTAAATACATTCTTGTTTTGTAGAAAAATGTATATGAAAAATATTAAATCTCTTAAATTGTAGGGCCTAACATAATAGGAAAATATGTGGCAAAATCAATTTGGGGTTTTCCCCCAAATGTTATATGATATTCCATAATTCATCAGCTTGAATAAATCTGAAAAGGGAATGTCAACTCTAGAATCTTAGTAATTATACGGTTACCCCACCAAACGAAGTTTGAATGAGGTATATACGAATCAGTGTATGGTCGGGCGGTCAGTTGGTTCGTTGCAAATCTTGCGCATCGAACTACTTCCTCAGTTTTTAACCAATTCTTATGAAACTGTAACTGTAACATTGTAACATTATATGTCCAAAAAATAAGCAAAAATCTTGCATTTTTAACTGCTTCATCTGTTTTTAACCAATTCTCATGATATTTAGCTCACACATTTTTCTTCGGGTAGAACTAGCAAGACAAGACATATTTTTTTTTACATGTGTTGGAAACTGTTGCCATGGTATTAGCATACGACGGGGTTATTAATCACCTTCAGTGATAGTTCTAGTTTTTTTATACTCGAGCAGAATCAAGTATTGGCAATTTTTTTTCTCTATATTGCTATCTTGTTTTCTAGTTGAAGGAAGAAATAAAAGAAATGAAAATTTAGGAGTTAGGAGTAAATATGAATGAATAAGTCAGAAAAAATAGTTCTTTTAACACCTTCAATTAAAATCAGTTTGATTTGCTTTAAAGTTATCATCCAATTCCGTCAATAGGTAAAACCGATTTTCACAAACACTCCCTATTTAATGATTACATTTTAATAATTTCAAAATATAGTTTACACACATGAAGGGTGGAGTTGCCTGGAAATTCTTAAGTCCAAAAGTATTGTGATAAGGAAGATCAGTCTTGATTGAATAGTTCACCACCAAATTTAATCTTAGTGGTTCATTAACTGAAGAGCATTGCCTCCATGTTATACAGGTGGTTCCTTTAAATTAAAACCAGTGGGATGGTGGTTATTTTAAGGCCCTGTCGCACCCTTCTGTGCCAGCCTTGTGGGTGCGTTGTGGGCAATCACCCGCAACAAAGTTTTGAGCATGTTCAAAAGGTTATTGCGTGCGAATTAGACTCGCGCTTCTGCGAGCAACTGCGTGGAAGATACGTGCTAAGATTCTGTCAAAGCAGAAGACCTGCGGATAGCATAAATAGTCACTCGCAAGTCACATACAAGGCTTGTACAGAACGATGTGACATCGTCTTTAGTTGAGTGTAATATAAATGATAATCATTGAGTAGAGTAAGGTGTCTGCTGCCCTCAAGCAGTACTTGGCTTTGCCTAAGGTGACTAATACATGAATATATGTCATGAGACATACTTTGCAGACATGAATACTGGTAGCTTAGATACCAAAAGTGACTCTGTGGGGGAACTTTGCCCCAGGGGTGCCAGTCAAATATATTGCTGTACACATGCGTGACCAAAAAAAAAAAAATTAAAGGGGTGTTTTTTTCAGTTTTGGACACGGCCGTGCATGCACTCGTTACGGGTATCAAAAACACTGATTTAAAAAAAAGGTGGTTTTGAAAGATTGGTCAATGGTCAATCGCAGGGTCAAACGTATTTAGGGTTTTTTTTTTCCAACGCTTTTCTGTTTTAAGACTAGCCAAATGTGTTTAGGGTATGTTTTTTCCCCAAGCTTTTTCACCGGGGCTTTTTCCTCGTTTCTGAAAAGTGTTCGGGCCCGAGACAAAACTTGTTTAGGGGTCATATTCTGGCAACGACTTGTTTAGGGGCCAAAATGTGTAAATGAAGCCCGCAAAAAAATTGTTTAGGGGTTATTTTTGCACTCAGAGAAAAACTCTTTTAGGGGGCGTTTGGAAATAATTTGGTCGGCATGTGTACAGCAATACATTTGACTGGAGAGGCATTACTATGACCAATTTGTGCACGTGTACAAAAAAATAAAAGCAGCAAGTCACATCTAACAAATTTCTCACATGCAAGGGGGGAGGTGGGTGGGGGATTTTAACCAAAAAGGCATGATTTACTGTGTATTTTCTTCTATCACCATGCATGCCAAGATAGTGTTTCCTCTGATATTAGGTGATTTCAAACCGCCTCGATCACACAAATCCCCGTTAAATTGCGAGAATTTTTTCAGTCTAAAAAATACCCAACAATTATTCTGCATTCACTCTGCCCTGAAACACATACTTCGGGGAAAGTTCTCGAGGTTACGAGCATGCACAGTATGGTTTGATAAGCATGCAAGGCGCAAGATTCAAAATTGCAATCTCAGCAGCCACCCACACACTGCCAAAATACCTGCGACCTAGGTAAAAATCCCCGCGGAAGTTCTCGTAATTTTGACAAGTGCCTACAATTTATTTTCTTTCTTTGATTTTACACGTAATTTGCTTTCACACTGCCAAAATTATCTGGTATTTTCTTACTGGGGTAGATCGGGCAAATTTCCCTATTAGAAAATAAGTGGAACTGACAAACTTTGAGGCGGTCTGAAACCACCTGTAGATAGTGTTGTTGTTAACTCTACAGACAGGCTACTGTCACAATAGAAAAGCTTCCTGAATATCTTAACACCAGGAAAGAATTTCTTAGCTGTGTTTACCTGTAATAAATACATCATTCTGGGTATGCTGTAACAGCAAGCTCAACTGTTTTACATGCGCTGTGCAGTTAACTACATTGACTAGAAACAAACAATCATTTTGTTATGGATGCATCAGATCCAAGATAAATCTAACAACAGAGTTTACAGTCCACTGGATTCTTATTCTTTATCTTGCTGTACAATAGAAATTGTTATCTGTCTAGTATCAGCTTCAACCTATAAAACAAGAGTATGTTGTCGTCGTGGTTCTTCAAGCACTCGATGTTCATGGAGATAGGACTAACAGGTATATCCAAAAAATATTAAAGGATCAATATTTTTGTGTATTGTTCAAGATTTTTCATGTGATACAGCTTTGTTTGTTGAAGAACACTTAATAAAGGCTCATTCTCTTCTCTTTTTTTGTTGTTGTTGATAACTACTCTTCAGCGTAACATCCAAATTTGGGGAAATTAGTCACTGATAACAAAGCAGTCATGGGTCCGTGGACTCATGCCCATGATTCTTTTGTGTGGTTTTCTGGTCTGTAGTCCAGTTCTATTACTTGTTTCGATGAGAGATCAGTTTCATTCTGGATATTGTCACAGGCATGTCTGGTGTTCCTTACAGGTGTGAAATGTGTGTAAACCTGATGGAAAGTCGAAGAAGGACATTGTTAATTTTCTTAATTGATCGCCTTCAGAGTTTTGTGGAGCTTCCTCTTATTCATTGGCTTCAAAATGAACTGTATTTATAAATTGTACATATTTTCTTAATGGAGTTCAGGATATAGGCTTAGAGAAAGCTGTGTATCTATTTGTCAAATGCAACTAGATTTTGAGCCAATCAGACACATGTATTTAAAACTTGTGCTTGATTTTTTTTAAAATTGAGTTTAAATGCAACTCTTTCTGCAACGGAACCCTGCAATCACATCTTTATAGTCAAAGTGAAATGGATCATTTGACGGTGTCTTTCTGTGACATCCTAGACAAGTGCAAAGGGGTGTGTTGTACTTGACCTATGGCATATGACACATGGGGAAAAGAGGTTTTCCTAATTTCTTAGAATATTGAGGATTGTGTTTTAGATTTTGGTTGTTTTTTTCACAGAAAGGATTAAACTATTTAAAGACATTTTAACAATTTTTGGGAAACATACTTACTCATATTGAGACCTGATAAACTGGTGTTAAGTTGGTAACATATATCTGTTTGTATCTCAGGATTGTCTTTGAAGACAACTGTTCTTTGAGCTCTACATACCTGAACTATTTCAGCAGTAAAAGGTTGTCAAGACTTTGTTTAAAGATTTGTTCTTTTGTTTGTCTGTTAAAAATGAATTATCATCTTCCATGGACTGAAATTCATTCTGGAGGACAACTTGAAGCACTTATTGACAGCCGTCCAAAGTCTTAGATGTTTATCAAGTTCAGTGGCATTTGGTTGTTGACAATTCTAACCAGAAGAATAATATTGACTGAATCTGTATTCTGCATTGGTGGAATAATTTGTTGCTTCACGCTTCATTTGCAAATCTTAAGAATTTTTCATCGCTTGAAAGAAAGAAAAAAAAAATCCTATCCTTTGAATAGAATGTTTTATTGTTTTTACAATCCATGTTTTGAATAAAAGAAAGCAGTGGTGTGAAAGATAAAAGATACCTACAGTAATTACTGCTTTGGATAGCAACCTTTCAAATTTTATTGCCATGGAAACGGGTGAACGCAGCATAAAATATGTAGCATAGATAATGGAAATTATGCTGATATTGAATGCTTGCTCTCCATCTGTCTGTATTATAGACTGCAGTGACAGTGCCATGGGGATTGTTGGCTACTATATTACTGTGATGCTAATTGACATAGTGGATGTGTACGTGTAGCCGTCCTTTAATGATGTGATGCAAATTAAGCCTTGGATTTGGAAGAAAATGCTTGATAGGGGTTAGGTGATGCCCTGAGAAATATTCTGTAAGGCATTGTGATATTTTCTTCGACAAACCTGCGACCATGATATGGATTTCATTCAGATTCTACCTCTAGAAGTGCTGGCTTGATGCATCAAGAAGTGAATGAAGAGTTGAGGCTTCCAAGCTTGAATAGCTATTAAATACTTTGAGGAATCATGATGCTATCCACTACTTTAAAACTTGTAGCCGTGTTAGGATGAGATTTTGGCTTGATCAGACTGTACTTTAATACGTCATTACAAGTTACTTTTCAAACACTCAACATACTTCCGATGTCTCTCTATGACTAACACCAATCAGATGATGGTCATCACCGACCTGCCAGAGGATGCGGTCCCTGCTACCATGGCAACCGGGGACTCCCCCTCATCCTCGCCCTCCTCTTCTTTACCCCGGACGGCTTCTCTCCCCCGCTACAGCCCGTCCAAGCTGGAGCGCAAGAACTCACTACCCATGTCCATCGTGAATTCTCTCCTCATGTACAGGAAGAAGCCACAACCAGAGGCTAAACCAGATAGTAAGAAGGGCACCGCATCCAGGACCAAATCGGACGGGAGCGACAACGAGGGCACCATGCCTTCTTTCTCCGTTTCCGGTAGCAACAGGGAGGAGGCCAAGTCCTCTGCCAAGAGGTTGTCGGCATCGAGAACGAAGGACGAAGAGGGCAGGAGTGCTCTGGATGATTGCGAGTCAGTGACGCTAGGTAGAGAGGTAAGAAATAAAATGATCCTTGAACATATGGCTTGTTATTGTAGGTTTGGGCATGGTGGTCTCTTCATGGGGAAGGTGAGTGTTTAACACACCACCACCATAAGACGCATCATTCTCTTGGAAGGTACTACTAAATTCATCATTGAATTATATTCTTTTCTTTTAAAGATATGGAAAAAATTAATGCCTTTACCCCTCAGTCCCCTCAGTTATCTCACCCATAATAAAAAGCACAACAATTGGGAATATTGGTAGTGCACTTTGGTGCATCAATTAAACAAAGGTAAAACATAAAACATGGGAACATTTTAAAGTTTGGAGGCCTATGGGTCATATACTTGAACCCATGTCTTACACTACAGTTTGAGCAAGTTAAACCCTTTAACTGTCACAAAGTTGACAAGTAAGTAAGTGATCTGTGTTTAAGCCCAGATATACATTTAGTAGTTCATGGGCAATGCACCCACTAAGAAACTCAAAGCATTGTAGAACTCCATTGATTGATAAGTCCTTTACTTGGATCTGATTAAAAAGCTCTTGAGATGATTTCCTCTACTGGTAAGATAACAAAAGCAATGAGCATGTCATGGCAACTCCTATCTTGTTTATGGATTGCTAATTGGAAATGCAGGCACTGGTTAAACGCAACCACCATAAACATCTGTAGTAAAATCACCATATATGACAATTACAGTGAACTATCGAAGTTTGTATTAGCCTTTTGACAAGGCTTTGTGACTTCCCTATATTCTTACTCGAGTAGTGGCTGAAACAAGCATTTGAAGAGGGGAGAATTGGAAACCAGGGTGCCGTTTCATAAAGCTGTTCGTAAATTAAGAGCGACTTTAAGAATGACTGGTGAACCTGTCTTACGCGCTGAACCATCACCAATGAATATACCATTTTGCACAAGAAAGGATCACCTGTCATTCTCAAAGTCGCTCTTAACTTACAAGCAGCTTTATGAAACACCCACCCGGATGAACGCAAGATCAAGGCCTTTCAGAACCTGTCATTCACTGCTTGCTATGCCCATGTGCCAATCCACATTTTTGGTTCTACGGTACAAGTTTCAATGATGCGAACGAAACATTCGCTGATTGGCCGCTTCTTCCCAGGTAGTGGATTTCAAGGCGGGAACAACAGTCAATATAGAAAAAAATAATAATTGGCATACATATAGCGCTTTATCAATCTACGACTGCTCAAAGCGCTTCACAACTATTATTACCCGGCCACTGGATTCATAGCATTTCAAGCAGCCTGTTAGGCGCCCACGTGCTCAACCAACCACAAGGACGGTTGTTTCCTACCGGTACCCAATTAGCACCTGGGTGAGAGTTGCAAAGTGTGGATTGACACCTTGCCAAAGAACGCTAGGCCATGGTGGGATTCGAACACATGACCCTCTAATTACAAGGCGAGAGTCAGAACTGCTACACTACGACACTTCCAAAATCCAAGTCAGGTTCCTAAATGCCCCGTAAATGGCTCGTTCATGCAGATTTGAGTAATTATAGTCGCTTGGTTTATGATATATATGCGTCATTATCAGAAACGGGGCTTTGTCTAAAGTCTAATGTATAATTAGCTTTGGAGCTGCCCCCACAGCTTTTTTAAATGTTTGAAATGCCCCCACCCTAGTTAGTATGAAACTCCGGTGGGTAGAAAAAGGGGGTTGAGAAGGCTGCTACTACAATATTATAGATTATTACAATTTCAGTTAACCAGATAATGAAAGATTAATTCCTCAGCTAATATTTTAAAATTTTACTCGTAATTCTGACACCATGCAGGCATGGATGACGTATACGTATTGAGAAATTTAGAGCAATTGATGTGGAATTATTTGATAGTTAATTAACAGTTTTAAATAGAAGGTTCAAGTCATTCTTATTTCAATTCTGAGTAGAAATTGAGAGATAAAGAAGGTATGGAAATATAAATATATATGTATTACCCAGGCTTTAGATTTAATTATGAAAACTATCATGGAAACAGGAAATAGGTTATATGTTGACTTGTTGACTTCATATTCTTGAATCTTGACTCTGAATTTCCTTGATACTGCAAATTACAGATATCATACAATCAAATGGAATACACATGGATGCATTTCCTAGTCTGTGCCTACATATGCAACCCAACTACAGATTCATACAGTAGATATTCCTCTTTATTAAATGATATTTATTTTAGAACTACAGATTCATACAGTAGATATTCCTCTTTATTAAATGATATTTATTTTAGAACTACAGATTCATACAGTAGATATTCCTCTTTATTAAATGATATTTATTTTGGAACTACAGATTCATACAGCAGATATTCCTCTTTATTAAATGATATTTATTTTAGAACTACAGATTCATACAGTAGATATTCCTCTTTATTAAATGATATTTATTTTAGAACTACAGATTCATACAGTAGATATTCCTCTTTATTAAATGATATTTATTTCAAAGGCAAACAAAAGCAATGAACTTCCTCGAATTATATGAGGATTTTTTCAATTATTATTTCATGTAGGTATTTAAGATGGATAAGCTGAATTTTTCCTAATGAAAGAAGCATTGTTTGCAAAATATTTGATGATTCAGTCTCCTGATTAAGTGCAATGTACATAATATTTACAATAACTCAGGCATGAGGAAGTACTGAGAATAATGTTTGTGGAGGCATTCATGGCTATATATCATTTTCATTAAAAACAAGTGAGTAATGCTAGAATATTTCTAAGCAGGTGTCAAAGTCCAAACCTTTGTTTTTATTTTGCTTTCTTTCCATCTGAAGTGATTTAATTACAGGAAGAAAAAAGAGACTAGTGCAGAAAACAATTCAAATTCAGAAGGAGGTCTATGCCATTTGGTATGGGTGGTTTACAATCCTGGATTTGTAAACATCTTTTCTTTTGGCTCACTGCATGGACATTGCAGAATTTAGAAAATAATACCCCTTTCATAAACCCAATAAAACCCAATTATGCGGCTAATAGCAGCATAATTAGGTCTTAAAAATCAGAGGAGGACAAGAGTTATCCGCATTAATCTGATGCTGCTATTATCCGCATAATAGCGGCATCGGGACAAGATTTTGACTTTATGAACGTATTCCAAATTAATGCGGATAATTGCCATGGTGCGGTCACAAGGTCACCCTTTTCCAACACAACCGCATCGGAGGGGGTGTGTCCAGTTGTCATGACGATTATCCACCTTTTTCAGGACGGGCGCTCGTAAAAAATAATGCGGATAATTTTCGGAGTTTGTGAACGCAATTTTTATTGAATTATCCGCATTACTCTTAGGCGGCTAATTGGAGGATAGGTTTTATTGGGTTTATGAAAGGGGTATAATATGGATGCATTTATGTGACCTTACAAGCTATAATCACAAACATGATTCAAAACACAAACATAAATCACGGTAACTGCAGAATCAGGGCTTGGTCGACCCTCTCTCCAATGCCATTTCTCCCTCGCTTCAAGCCTAGCCAGTGCGTGTCGGAGGGTGCACTGTTTGACTCAGGCAGTATAGGTCAACTTCAACTCAGGTTTTAATTGCTAAAGTTACACAACATCAATTTTTTATACACATGTGCAGCTACTGTGTGAAGCAAATCGAAGAATACCAATGTCCGTGCGCAGTATGGCATGAATGCAGAAGTTAGGCGACACAATGACGTCATAGAATCATGATCCAAGTCACATATTCCACCTTTTTCCAACGTGTTTCTGCAGAAGCGTCTTTCAAAACTTTTCAAAATCATTATTCTGTGGTATTCTAAACGCACTCTGAATTTGATACATCATAGATCATGTAGAGGATGGAAATCATAAAATTCACCCAATTTGTTTACACTATTTGTAGAGTTCACACACTTTATTTGATCTATTCATAAAGCCTTTGTTTACAAATTATAATTTCCTCCTATTAAAGCCTCTTTATTTATCTATCGTCCATGGCGGACGGCATTTGTATATCAATGAGTCAGAAAGAAGAGGATCGAGGGTATTTGTATTCCAGTTCATCATGACTTGGCCGTGAACCAGAAAAGCCTGGTGGTTGAGTCGCTGCTAGGCAAGCAGTAGATGACAGGTTCGAATCCCACTGGTTTCAATTTGTTTCTGACTTATGATTTTCATTACAGATCGAGCATGCGATCTTAAACACATAGGAGTAATGCCGAATTTTTTTTTTACAAATTATAATTTCCTCATATGAAAGCCTCTTTATTTACAATTCTGACATATTATAATATTGACATTTCTGTAGCATTTGCAATACTCATTTACATTAGGGTAGCATAATGGATAATTTCTGCTTTTACATTGTATTTGTTTTATTAGCTTGAAACACAGATGAGCACGACCCCTAACTATGGATCTGACATGGATGAGGTGGATAGTAGCTCTACACCAGACCCGCAGAGAACCAAGGCCCTCATTGAACATTATCTCACAAAGATAGAACGGACTAAAGAACTTATCAAGGCTGAACAAAAGGCAAAAGATGGTAAGAAGTTCAGAGATAATTGAAGTGAAAAGTGCGTCAAAAGCAAGTGATATAAAGTGAGTGGTGAGTGATAAATGAGAGATAACTAAATCTCTCTTTGAATGTATCTCACTATTAAGGAAAAAGGAACTAACCAAGGCTGAACAAAAAGCAAAACATAAGAAGTAAATAGTGATAAAGTGAACTACAGCTCTCGTTGAAGACTGTCACCAAGGAAGGAAAAATCTCTCTGTAATGCTAATGAAGAAAACTTTATTTGAAAAAAAATATTGGGATTCTGCAGTTGATAGCCTGATAAGAAATTCTAAAATAAAATTGCCTTTGGTGTTTTTTTTTTATTGTAATAATAAACATTTCTATCACCAGGGGCTAACCTGTGTTTTTTTTAATTTAAACTATTTTTAATTTTTTCAAGAGTCCCGTTTGTTTATCATTGTCCTGTATCAAGAGTTTGCGTAGTTGTACAATTAAAGCTAATCAAAACAATGAAAGAGAACATGTCAAGTCTCATCACAAACTGGGGAGCGTTTCATCAACATTTTTGTCCGACAAGTTGTCAGACCTTACATCTTTCTTTGATTTTGATTGGATGAGAAGCAATGTTACTATGGTAACTGTCAAGTATAACAGGATCTGTCGGATAAAACGTCTGACAAGGCCTTTCATGAAACGCTCCCCTGTAGTAACCTAGGAATGTTAATTGACCGTGAAGTGGTTAACGGGATTCATGCAAAACTAACACAAGAATTGCTCCTTTTCTTGTGTTGAGGAAAGGGGTTTTTAAGGTCCTGCAGATTTAATTGAGCAATGTTGTGCCATTGCAAATCATGGGCCACCATTCTAAGAGTTGCAATAGATCCAAATCAAACTAATAAAACCATTGAAATTAATGAGAGAGAGCCTGAACCTCATTTAATACTATTATTATAAGATGGCGAACTGTATGCTGAATCCGTTAACCCCTTTTCTTTCCTCTTATCTACAATCCTCTTCTTGAAGATAATGTAACAGAGTACCTGGCGTTGGCGGAACATGCAGACAAGCAGCAGATTTCCAGAATTAAGACTGTCTTTGAGAAAAAGAACACACGATCAAACACAAATATTTCAAACTTACAAAAGAAGCTTGAGAATTATCAGAGAAGATTATTTGATTTGGTGAACTATGGTGCATCGGGACCAAGGAAACCTAAAGAAGTCCTCCAAGGAATGCATCAAGGTCTAAAGTAAGTCTGGAAATTACTGTGATTTTATTCAAATTCTTATCTTTACCTGTAAGCTAAATTTAAAGATATTCCACGGGAGGGGGAAGGGGAAAAGATAGAACTGGAATAGATAGGCCTTTCATTTCCTACCAGATACTTATTTGGCACCTGGGTGGAAAGTGGCAATGTCTGGATTAATGAATCAAACACACAACTGTCTGATTACAAGAGTCAGAACCACTACACCACAGCTCTCCTCTAATCATACAGTTTGTCGCCTTTATCATGAACTGTCCAATCTGCGTATTTTCCAACGAAAGTTAGTTTTGCCTAAAACACCTTTTTAAATAAGCATTTTTGTCTCGCCTGCATAGCAGAGCAAGACTATAGGCACCGCTTTTCCGACGGCGGCAGCGTCATCAACATGAAATCTTAACCAAGGTTAAGTTTTTGAAATATCATCATAAATTAGAAAGTATATGGACCTAGTTCATAAAACTCGGACGTAAGGGGTTATGCGTAGGGATACTTTGGAGAAAACCACAAATCTCTGATAATTAAGTACATGGCCTATGGAAAAGTTGTCTTTGCCCCCTGTCATATTTTACTTACCCAGTTGCCAATTCTTCATAGTCTTTATCTACATAGTCTTTAGGTATCTCAATTTATAAGCAGCTATAACTTTCTTATTGCTTGTCTGATCTCTTTTAAACTTTCACCATTCTGTTTTATTTATTTTTCTCCTGTCCAACACATGTTATGACCAAGGCTGGATTCCCCTTTATTTTGAATCAGAATTGTTCAAAATAATGACAAACCCACATATTCACAGAGGAATGGTTTACATGTACACTGTAATGAGGAAAAGTGGAAGTATTTCATGTTCTGTATGATAAAATGTAGCAAAAATTGTGAGTGTGACTTCATTGGTTTCCTCATCAACTGCTTACTGCCTCGGTTGTGTGTTTTGTGAAATGAAGCGTCCTTTTATAATGCCAAAATTCTTTCATTTTAAATATGATTTTTATTCTTGTACAAATCAACTTGATGTTGGGAGGCCTCAACCTTGCATATCCATGACTTCCTCCCTGGTGTTTTCGTTAAATATTTGCAAATAATGTAGGCGGAGGCTGCGGCTCCTTGTAGGCCCATATATCTTTGCTATTATGCTGAACGTAAAACAATGTGTTCCATTCATCTATGATTCGATGTAGGTCATCATCAACCTTGCCATCATGATCATCATGATCATCGTCGTCACCATCATCATGATCATTAGTATCATCGTCATCATGATGATGATGATCATCATCATCACATCATAATCAACACCACCACCACCATCATCATACCCTTATTCTCATCATTAACATCATCATCGTCAATGCATTATCATCATTGTCTTTATCATCTTCATCTTTATCTTCTTCATCATCATCATCACCATCATTATCACCACCATCATCATGATCATCATCATCATCACATCATAATCAACACGACCACCACCACCGCCACCATCATCATCATCAATGCATTATCAACATCTTTATCTTCTTCTTCATCATCACCATCATTATCACCACCATTATCATGATCATCATTATCATCATCATCATCATTATCATCATCATCATCATCACATCATAATCAACACGACTACCGCCACCATCATCGTCGTCATCTTTATCTTCATCATCATCATCACCATCATTATCACCACCGCCATCATGCTTATCATTTTCGTCATTTATGTTTTTACTGGCTGTATTATTAATTATGGTTTTGTCTTTTTCCAGGGGCGTTCGGGACAATATACGAGAAGGAATAACGGGATTCTCGGGGTGAGTCTCATCTCTAAACATCTTTCAATTATTAATCCATATATTTTGTTCCTTATATTAATTTCTCCTTTTTGTTAGCCAAGTAACTTTCATTTGATTATTAAAAAAAAAAAACTTCACCGAAAGTTGATGAAATTTCATATTTCACATCTTTACATCCGATGAATGCTCATCTATTTTTCATATTTCCTTGATATTAGTATGATTTAGTTGGAGACTATCAAGAAAATGAAGTATGTTCCCTTCTTTCCTGAATCTGGAAAATTGTTTTCAGTTGATGTCATACTAAATCAACTAACAAGAATTTTTACATGTTGGACCATAGTATGAAAAATTCTGTTATTCCAAAATAGACCTAACCTTAAGTTTGGTGCCAACTGATGAGTCAAGAATATGTCATTGAATTATTGATATCGAACTTATTTATGCCTTTGGAGTCCTTTTCTCGATAAAAAAAATAAAAATAAATTGTATCACCGTCAAGATGGATTTGTAATGCATTATGGGTAAGGGTAAGGCAATAGTTCATTGACTTGCCTTGTTTTTTGACTGCCCTGTTTTTTGAGTGGTACAATTTTTTTTCCAAGTCGAGAAAAGGACCCCAAAGGTATTTTATATCAATGATCCAGAGAATTATCCTTGTCTGATCCACCAGCACAATTTGTAAGTTTAGAACTTAAGGACTATTTGTGGAATGACAATATTTGTTTTGCCCAAATTTTTCATATGTTGGTCCTACATGTACACATTCATGTTAGTTGATCTAGCGTGACATCAACTGAAAATGATATTTCCGGGTTATTCTTCATTTTCTTGATAGTTTCCAACTAAATAAAACTAATTTCAAAGAAATATGGAAAATTTATGGCCATTTCATGGATTTCAAGATGCAAAATGCGAAATTTCAGCAACTTTTGTTGAAACCAAGTTTTTTTTTTTTTTTTTTTGGGGGGGTTCTTTTTGTGTGTTACCCTGCCATTAAAACATAAACACCCATTTGTTAATAGTGTTTAAATGTTTTTCAAAATAGAGCTTATTACAAGTTGTTTCTTACAGTTGTCATGATCATGTTTCATCAGCCTATAATCTAGGCGGAGGCTGCAGTTATTGTCTTTGCTGTTATGCTGAACGCAAGCGATACGTCTGATGTGGCAAAGACTACAAATTGTGGATGCGTTTGCAGCCACCGCCTATACACTCCCGTTTTGCTTTGGATGTTTTTTTTATTTTATTATCGACAATGAAAGGATGCCAGTTTTTTGTACGAAAAATTATCGTGCATATGTATGAAGAAGAATTAAATTGGACCAATCAGAAATGCGTTGGAAAGAAGAAGGTAATGCATATCTAATATATAAGTCACGTGACATGACCTCACTTTCTTCATCCAAAATGGCGAGTACGAGAACTCGTGAGAAACTTCTGCATGAAAGTTTGGATTATGCTGCCGATAAACTCGGCATTCCTAATGAAAAATTCAGAGACCTTCAAGAATCTGCCGTTGGTAGCGTTATTGACGAGAGGAGGGATACATTTGTTGCTTTACCAACAGGAAATGAAAAAAGCGCAATCTACCAGGCAATGCCTCTGTGTTATGATTATCTTCATGATCACGGCTTTTATGATGAAGATGTCGCAAGTCATTGGCACACGACCAGCAATACAGGTCCCGGTAAATCCGCCATTTTCAATTAACATGAATGTTGATTAGGCGGACGGGAGTGTATAGGCGATGGCTGCCTCGCAGCCACAAATCCGTAGTCTTCGCCAGATCAGACAAATCGTTTGCGTTCAGCATAACAGCAAAGACAACTGCAGCCTCCGCCTAGATTATAGGCTATGTTTCATCAGATGTAATTTTAAAAATGCCTATATCAATAGAAAAAAATTTAAAGGCAAAGTGTGAGGCAAGTGGAAACGATATTGAGTTGGGAGAGCATATTCTCATTTACACCTTGGTATAAGAAGTTGTTAAGGAATATGAATAGTTGATAAACTAAATCATGAATTTTACTCAAAGCAATGGAATCCCCAGCTATCAAGCGTGGCAACAATGCAACAAAGTTTATGCAATTGATGCATGTAGAAAGATGCTTACTACCAAATATTATCAGCCTTCTTGTGATATATATTTCTTTATGTTTCTTGTCTACAATTTTCTTACAAACTTTGAACCTAACAGTGGGGTGGCAGATAAGATAGGCGAGGGTTTGTCGGGCCTATCGGAGCTCACTCACACCGCGGCAAGGTGCGTTGTTTGATATACAGTACCTAGCTATATGCACAATGCACTGCGTGCTTGATAATATGCTACAGAATACCCCGTCCTTCTCATCTCCCTCTTCAACTCAATCTTCTTCACTATCTTTTATTTTTTTCTTTTTCCCTTCCATCTTCTCCCAATAACTTTTCAACTTCCTCTCCTTAATTCATCCTTCCATCTTTTCTATCTCATCTTCTTCTGTTTCCTTTCCTGTCAACAACTTGTGTTACATCCTTTCTTCCTCTCTCATTTTACCTCTTCCCCTTTCTGCACCCTCTCTCCTTCCCTCTTCCTCATATCATATTTCCGTTCATGTCTGTATTTGCTATCATTTCTATTTCTCATATTTATCTTCCCTCCCATCTCTCTTTGCTGTTTCAGTCCCTGCCTCTCCTCTTCTTCCCTTCTTCTTCATCCTCCTCTTTCTATTTTCCTTTCTCTTCCTCTTCTCTCTCTTCCTCTTCTTCCCTTCCTCCTCATCCTCCTCTAATTGCTCATCTCTTCTCTCTCTGTTCTCTTCCTCCTCTTTTTCCCTTCCTCCTCTTCCTATTCTCCTTTCTCTTCCTCTTCTTCCCTTCCTCCTCTTCCCCTTCCTCCTCTTCCCCTTCCTCCTCATCCTTCTCTAATTGCTCCTCTTCTCTCTCCATTCTCTCCCTCTTCTTCCCTTCCTCCTCTCTCTTCCTCTTCTTCCCTTTCTCCTCTCTCTCTTCTTCCTCTTCCCTTCCTCCTCATCCTCCTCTAATTGCTCCTCTTCTCTCTCTCCATTCCCTTCCTCTTCTTCCCTTCCTCCTCTTTCTATTCTCCTTTCTCTTCCTCTTCTTACCTTCCTCCGCTTCCCCTTCTTCCCTTCCTCCTCATCCTCCTCTAATTGCTCCTCTTCTCTCTCTCTCCATTCTCTCCCTCTTCTTCCCTTCCTCCTCTTCCTATTCTCCCTTTCTCTTCCTTTTCTTCCCTTCCTCCTCGTCCTCTGATTGCTCCTCTTGTCTCCATTCTCTTCGTCCTCTTTTTCCCTTCCTCCTCATCCTCTATCTTCTCTTTCTCTTCCTCCTCTTCCTCTATCTCTTCATCCTCTTTCTTCCTCCCATCCTCCTTGTCCTCTTCCTATTCTCCTTTCTCTTCCTCTTCTCTCTCTTCCTCATCTTCTTTCTCTTCCCTTCCTCCTCTTCTTCCTCTATCTCCTCTTTCTCTTCCTCCTTCTCATCCTCTTCCTCTATCTCTTACTCCTCTTTTTTCCTCTTCATCTTCCCTTTCCACTTCTTCACTAATCTTGGTACCTATCCTTGTTTGGAAGCCCTCCTCTATTTCTTCTCCCACTTTTCTCTTAATCCATAATCTCCATCTGTTTCCCCTTTTTTTAATCTTTCTCTCCATCTTTCCGCTTCCTGCACGATATCCCTTTTAACCTTTCCCACCCAATCCTTGAGGCCTAATGTTGTCCTTTGTTCTGTAATGGTTCCCAACATCTTTTATTAACCTATATGAGAATCATACAACTTGCTTTTCCTTGTAAACAAAGGTGAAGCCCCCACCCCCGGTCACCCATTAACCCTCCCCCCCCCCCCTCCGTAAAAGTGTGATTCAAGTTATTGTTTAGAATTGAATCTGTTTGGTCAAGGATAGATTTTAAACATCGCTGTCTTATTTTATGGCATTCCCCCTCCCCTTTCCAAAACATCTAAGGCCTTTTCACCCCACCCTTTCTTGACTGACCTCACCCTAACCTTGTTATTCTGTAGTCTAACATCATTTACCAGTTCTCTTGCTACATGTACGTAAAGGTTTTATGATTCCTGTATTGCTCCTAACACTCCAACTAACTTCAAATGTACCCATTGGCATGCGCAGCACACTCGGTAGGCTGCAAATTCTTGAAGTTTGTATAGGCTGAATCAATTTCTCCATTCAACAGCTGTAAAGGCCTGGTCCCTGTGCGTTTACGGATACAAAGATGATATAAACTGTCTTTAGAATATTGCTGTTCATTTTGAAAATCCCATGCATCTTTCTCATACTCATTGAATACATGTTTCATGTGCTCTATCTATATGTCTACTGTGATTTCATCCGTGCAAAGTGTTTTGAGCTGCACAAAGCTTTTAGAACGGATTAACTTTCCGCCATGTACGATGTATATACGCAACATATACAAACAACAAACGTTCCGTGTCCGTCATCATCCATTAAACGTCTATTGTATACACACTGCATCGTCTGTGCATCCTCGCAACTCACATCCACTGCAGCAGAAAAACAGAAAGACTAAGGAAAGAAAAGGTACATGAATGTCTATACATCGTTAGTAGCATGGAAATAGAAAGAATGTAAGCGTAAAGTATTCAAAGCTATCATCCACTTCCATCCGCTAGGCTTCCAATGAACATCCGTTTAACATCCTCATTCTTTTCTCTTCTGTTTTTTACCAATTTCTTGCCACGTTTGTCTGTTTCTGGAGCGGATGAAAATGGATGGAGCCACCCCCGAAATTTTGTTTGTCCGCTGTGTCCTTTATGCATACGTTTAGTGTCCATTGGCCACTGGGACCGGGCCTTAAAAAAAGCAACGTTTTTAAAGTGCACTCACATTCTACTCTTATGCTTCATGCATGTAGTTGAACCTTATTATAGTTGATATTGAGATAGGTCATGCTTTCCTTCCATTCATCCAAGTCATCACCATTTTCGTATATTTATTTTGTATTAAATATTTTTTTTCATTTTGTAATAATTTTTGTTTTCTTTTGTAATAAATATTTTTTTCATTTTTTATTATTTTCAGTATCATCTTATTCTTATCTCATTCTCCAGCAATGAGGATTATTTTATTATTCTCTCTGTTTACATATTTGTCTTACATGTCATCCATTTCATTAAGCAATGCTCATGGATCCTCACTTACAGTCTAAATTTTGATTCTTTAGGTATTCGCCATATTTTTTTTCTATGTTTAGGATTTTGTTTTCAATTTTAACTGAATTTTTGTCTCGCCTATCTTTTCTAAACCAAATTTATAAGAATTCTAAGTCTCCAAAATAGTCTACGTAAGATCTAAGATTAACATTAGGCCTATACGTTTGGTCTAACATAACGTTAGATCTTGGTAAACTTACCTTATGTAAGCATTAATTCTTGAACAACTTCAACAATGCTGGATGATTGATACATCTGTCATATCGTAGTCAGTTCCCTTGAGCTTCTTTCCAATAATGTATTTATTTTTTAACATTACTCAATAAATTATTTGGGATAGAACAACCAGAAGACAAGAATCTGTATCGTTCCATCAATATGTCATATCCGTTGTGCACACACACGCAATAAGCGTGTAAATGCGTGAGTTGTCTAAAGTTTTCGATTAAATCACGCTGATATTATGGTGTCCACAATCACTGCAGAAAGCAACATTTTGCAAGCAATCAAATGGTGATCTCGGCCAAATTTAACGATGCCCGTTGTCGCGTACATAAAACGTGCGCACTGCAAACACAAGTGTTTTTACCTGTGATGCCTGGGATCTCGGTGCATGGATTTATTAGCCAAAATCGTATGGATCCAACATCGCATGGATGCTGATATCGTTGTAAAATGGGCTGAATGATCAAACAACCAATCAAATGACAAGAATCTATATAGGTGTCATATGAAGATGAATGGTGCATGGTCGCCAGCATGACCTTCATTGTTGTGTCTTGTAAGAGTTACAATGTTTGGAATTCACTAAATTTTGGCATAAATTCCATCTGATATCTTGCACTTTCTTAAATATTTTACAAATAATGAATGTTTATGAGTGCAATGGACAGAATACTTCATGAGGTGAAAGATGAAATGATCCATTCAACGCGTCTGAAAGTTTGATTGATGGAATTCTCTGCATCATCCACCATAGTGACACTAGTTGTTGCTTGTGAGATTGTGTGAATATGAACTTTGAACAAATAGAATCTGATAATTACAGAAATTTTCATGATATCTATCTTTTTCTCTGCCCCTAATTGCAGTGCAATGGTCTCCAAACCTAAGGAGTTTGCCAGTAAATTCAAGAACAAATTTGGAAGCGCAGATAACCTTGATAGCATAAGTAAGTAATGTAGTGTAAAGTCCTTTGTTTTGTTTGATAAATTATATCTCTACAAGATGGTGATTATAAGATTTGTTGAAGGTAAAGTCTTAAACGAGTTCATACAAGTTCTTCGTAATGAAATCTTAGTCAAAATATTTTTTCTGACAGTCAGACAATAGTCCTTTTCGGACCTTTGGCAATATTTTCTTATCATTTTTTCTGCTATTGTTACAATAAACTTTTTGTCAGGGTGAACCTCCCCTCTTAATATGGCATTTTAAAACCATTAGAATGTAAATTTGAATATAGCGCCCTCTCTCAGTTGTTTTTATTTTTATTTGAAATAGCCGTTTGAGCACTTTCTTAAAATTGTTACAGTGCGTCTCACAAATAAGGAAACCAGTTCTCAGAGATAGATTTCACAATTATGAAATATGTTTTTGATATAAATTTGATACTCGTGGCAAGAGTTGAATCTCATCTCTAATTTGAAATCAACAGCATAGCAAATCATTCATGCGTGGCAGATTACAAACATGAAATATTGAGGCATATCAGAAACGATTTATGCTGAAACTCAAGTGTGAATCTGATTCCACTAATTTCAGACATCAGTGAGAGTCTTAACAATGAATATAAAAGAAATGTAACCCCCTCCCCCCCCCCAGTGAAGACTTATAGGTTTCTATTCATTTGAGCACTTAAAAACAGTCTGTGCCAGTTTCTTCTGCAAATTGGAAAAGAATCTCACAGTTTTTCTTTGTACAAACCTTTCGAATCACACTACTTCTAACACAACATGACAAAACGGTCTTGATGCCGGTGAAAAACACTAGATAGCCTATTGTCAAAGCATAATTTGAGTTTTTCCTATGCAAAACACTCAACTGGTAAGCAGTGAATATGCATAAAACTTGTTGTGTTATGTAGCTTATAATTTCCTATTTTTCAACTTCACTTTTAGCTCTTTGATATCCTTCATACCACAACCATTTTGGGGCATATGCATTTATTTAATCTAGTAATGAAATTGAATAATAACATAGACTTTTGGGGGATTTACCAAACTAAAGATAGGCTTTAAGTCAAGAACAGTCAAGAAGTGGTTCTGTCAGCCACAACTAGTACCATTAAATATGCCAAATTATTTGTGAATAGGCCAAATTTGTCATTAAGCCAAGCCGCCACTAAATCCACCATATCATGTGAATATGTAGTCAAGTTTCCAAAGCTAATGATGGGCTTTAAATATTAAAGCATCTTTATGCAAATTTTATTATGGATCAAAATTAAAGAAAATCAGCCCCACGTTTCAGAAACATCAGGGAATATTTTGGGTATCTATAACAACAACAACGGGTTACTGGTCGACCTTCCAAAAAAAACCTTTATGAAAAACTTTCCTTGACTGAAAATAGTTATTTCTGCATCTAGTTAATGTTACTTCTGAAAATAAAAATAATCTTGTGAAAGTAACTAGATGTGACTATGAGGAATATTACAGTTTTAGAAAGGAATCCCAATAAATGCAAACACACAATCAAAATATGTTTGAAACTGTTCTTTTAAATAAACACTGAAACTTTGATCAGATTATTTATATATTTTTTTTATTTCCTTTAAGATAAAATTGATAATAGTTGGCCCCATACCATTTTAAAGTCTTTTTTTTTTTGCATATTACAGAAAAAAAATATTTGAAAAATCTCTTTGTAAATCTTGAGCAATATTATTAACAGTTTTTCCATGTCTGTTTTTATCTTGTTTTTAGATGACGACGATGATCAAAACTCAATGAATAATAAGTCCAAAAGTAGCTGGTTTGCACCCATGCCTGTGGATGCATTGTAAGTTTTCTTTATTAGTATAATGTATTGCGTATGATTTATTAGAATGGTAAAATCAAGTTCTCAGTTATACCTGCCAACACAAACAACTTATTCAAGGAAAAATTGACCAAGTGGGGAGAGGGTCGGGATGGTTGCCTGGCCTAGTGTGGAGCATGAGACATTTAGATATGTTGGAATCAATTTCTTGTGTTTTGAGACACTTTCACTTCTCATTTAAGTGCAAGAATTACCCGACATATAAACATGACCTTTGATATGGAAGACATTTACTATAACAGGGGCGCATGTGTCAAAAATCAATGACAATGAAACCAAAAGAGATGTTTGGTTTAAAGATTGACAAAGTTATACTCATGTACTAATAATAATAATATGGTCCATTCATATAGCGCAGCTGCTATAATTGTATGTATGCTTTAAGTATTTAAGATGAGAAGGGGGACTGGGCAGAGTTCCAATTCAGCACATGCATGATAAAATGGAAGGTAAAAGCTTCAGATATTTTGCATCTGTCATAAAAATTATCCCAACCGGTCATTGGTTTAAACATTTCATGAGGCCGCAGTTAATTTTAACCAACATCACAAAATTGGCAAAAATGCCATGAATCCTGACATCTGATGTCAAAAGCTGAGAAGATGAGCCGTAAGTCATACAAAGACCATTTAGGGCATGGGAAGAGCTTGAATCAAAGGCAAGGACATATTGTTTGTTCTGAATGACGGTATGCATGCATGGAGAGATCATTCACCTTCATCATATTTTATAAATGATTAATGTTACTTTGATCTCATTCAGAGACTGAGATTCCTCATTGTTATTCAATCATATTTCCCCATCTGTTGTGTTTCATACTGATGATGGATATAAACCAAATATATATGGCCTTCAGGGATTTGGTAAAACCATGATTGTGTTAGAATTATAAATCCATGAACCTTTTCTCCAAACTAGAAGACCAAGGTCGGCAAGTGATGGAGAAGAGACCTACAGCCTGACCTCTGGATCAGGACCCAACAATAACGGGCATCCGTTACTAGGCGAGGACGATGTTGAGCATCCGCTGGCAGGAGCTGTTAACAAACTCCAAAGAACCGTCCATGAGTTAACAGCTTCCCACTCCAGACTTCAACAGAATATAGAAGATTTACAGGTAAGATTGGCAAACCTGTATCCAATGGAGATAGGAATAGTAGCTTGATTACGAGCAGATGGTGTTCATGAACAGGATCTTGGAATACATACATGTGGTTGGGAAAATTATGAAAGGGGAAAGAAATGGAGATGTTCTATACAGATTTGGTCTGTATATTCACCAGACAGGTATTAGCTTTTATTAGCGACCTCGTGAATAAATCTTCATTTAACATTTCTGTAAGGAGTCTGTTTATTAAGACTACCTGCTTATAAAGACTGTATTTGGGTCTTCCTTGAGTTGCCTTTATATACAGGTCTCACAGTTTCTTCACAAACAGTGCACTCCAAGTCACAATGGAAAAGTGTTGCTTCTGGAGTACCGCAAGGCTCTGTAATCTCTCCGACTCTCTTTATGTTATTCATTAATGACATCCAAGATCAGATAAAGTCAAGTATGAGGCTATTTGCTGATGGCTGTGTTATTTTATAGAGAGATTTCCAAAAGTACGGACCATCACATTCTTCAACAGGATCTCCAGCAACTATCCAATTGGTCTTCAACCTGGTTGATGAATTTTAATTTTGTTTTTTGTGTATGTTTTGCCTTTAACTCAATTTATATAGCTAGTAGAATGCTAATTTTTGGTGAGAGTATCAATTTTAAATTTCTGATAAATATCTACAAAAAAAGCAAAAATATAATTGATTTCTTATGTATTTTATTGTTTTTTAAATTCTTATGTAATTCTTTATTTTTTCAAACCTTTGTTTATTACCCTATTGTTTTTCTGATGAAATTCGTTGGGGACCCTTTTGCGATCATAAATAGCATAAAATAAATCCATTTAAACCAACAAAAGTAAAAATAATCATACATTTATAATTTTTGGTTGAAAAACACAATTTGCATTGACTTTGTACACGGAATCATTTTTTTGGAGCAATTTTGGGTCTGACATGCACTTACAAAATTTTGCGTAATTTCTGAACCGCTTACCCGGGCGTCGCAAATTTGGTCTCAACAGATGCGCAAGACTTGAAAGTTAAAAGGCAGTGAGTGGCGCGGTCAAAAAGTAGTGAGGATATTTGGCGAGGGGGGGGGGTCAAATTGACCCCTACCCCAGTTTAATAAGGGATAAAGTAATAATTCCATATTCAAATATATTAATGTCTGTACATTTTCATTTCTCTTTACATTTAGTCACATTTGAAAAATAATAAAAGACTAAGTTGCATTTAATGCCTTTCTGAGGGCTTTGCATGTATTGACATTTTTTAAAATTTCTTCTCACCCAATAGAACCAGTTACAGCATCAATTACAGTACTTCAACCAATCTCTGCAAGAGGAGCGATATAGGGCAGAGAGATTGGAAGAACAGCTCACCGATCTGACCGATCTCCACACACATGCAATGAGTAATCTCCAACAAGAGCTTAGCTCCGTTCAGGAGAGATTGGAGTATCGTATGGAAGAGAGGAGCAGAGATTATATCGACTCTGT
Source organism: Lytechinus pictus (assembly GCF_037042905.1). Classification (NCBI taxonomy): domain Eukaryota; kingdom Metazoa; phylum Echinodermata; class Echinoidea; order Temnopleuroida; family Toxopneustidae; genus Lytechinus; species Lytechinus pictus. The sequence continues at coordinate 34,996,546 of NC_087245.1, forward strand.
GGAGCAGTGTCAAACAAGGGTATATCTATAAATGATTTATCTTCTAACCCCCCCCCCCTTCTCCCCCTTATAGGCCAATGTCACTTGTTATAAAGGCAAGGGGCCTATTGCAGAAAGAGTTGCGATTAAACGCAAGTCAAAAAATCAATTGCAAGTCCCAAAAGCGCACTGTTGATGGTTGATTCTTAGAGTTGCGATTGATTGCAACTCTTTCTGCAACGGGCCCCTGTTCAAGTTTTTGGAAGCACAATAGCCTTTTTTGTGTATGAAGCAAGTAGGTGGGAATACATTAGGAAAGTAAGATTGTTCTTCCACATCAATATGGCAAGGAAAGACTAGGTTTCAGTAGTTTGAATATTGGTGCTTTGTATGTTTAACCAATCTGGTGGGTGTTTCATGAAAGTTGTCAGCACTGACTAAATTGTAAGCGCTGACTATTTTAGTGAAATCCTTGGTTTTGATTGGCTGAGAGACACTGGTCGGAGATAGACAACTTTTCATGCTGACAACTTTCATGAAACGGTCCCCAGTTTTCTTGAATTAATCATTCAAAAACTGTTTGATTCCATACCATACCCTAGCCATAGGTATCTTTGGCATAGGGCGATGTGATTGAACACACATTGGAGCAAAGTTGGCTCAGAATAGCTGAAAATATCAGAAAAATTTATTTTGAGTTTTGTGTGGAAATATTTTTTTTTTTTTGCTCATTTTCAAATATACTAACATTCATATTTTTGTAAAAAACATATTTTGTAAATTGACCCTTTCAGCATGTGCTGCTTCTCAATTTTTATGTGCATGTATACCAATAAATAAATAAATTCAGGAGCTGCGTGTTAAGATCTTTAATTTCTATAGATCAAACATACATTTCATCGATTTCTTTGAGAGCTTTATCTCTCATTTCAACTATGCCAGTTTTACGGATCATAAATTTCATTGAAAAGAGGTTTCTATCTTCCTGCCAACAGATATCCAAAATTGAGCTTGCTCAACAGCATCAGCAAGTCATCACGTTAGAAGGTTACGAGAACGCCAACGCGAGGGCGTTACTCTCAAAGTTCATCAACGTCATCCTGCTTATACTAGCCGTCATTCTTGTCATTTTATCCAACGCTGTCAATCTCGTCTCTCCATTAGTACAAACCAAGTAAGATGATTATTGCCCTCAGACTGCTTTGTTGCTAATTCAGTTATTTGGTTAATTCTATCAAGTATGAAATGATCAGTGTCTGTTTTTATATATTTCTTATAAACAATTGATAATGCTCTCAAATTACCATGGCTTAAGCATTTCAAGTGAAATAAGAATGGACAAAATTGGAGGATGTACAAAAAAAAAGTTTTTTGATGGAATTCTCCATTTGGTATAGTAGAAACACTTAGCAGTTCACTGATTTTCATTTCAATTTTTCATTAAGTTCATCTGATTTTTACCAATCTGTGTTAAAAAGTACGAGACAGCTCATGCAATAAAATATGAGAATAATGTATCTAAGGTTGCTTATTAAATATTATGATAATCAGTGCAGTGTTAGAGGGGCAGGGTGGTATCCTACACCCCACTCCCCCCCCCCCCCCGGTGACTTTTTAAAGTGAAAACCAAAAGAAGAGAAAAAGAAAAACAAATAGGGAGGAAGGGTAGAAAAGAGGGCTTGTTTGTTGTAATGTATGATATCTTTATATTTCAATTGAGGAGCAAAACTTATGTCACCATTAAGTTTTCTTACCCCACCCCCCCCCTCCTCCCATGGACTTATGTGAGGCTAAGTGAGGCGAAAGAAGAGAAAAAGAAAAACAAATAGGGAGGAAGGGTAGAAAAGAGGGCTTGTTTGTTGTAATGTATGATATCTTTATATTTCAATTGAGGAGCAAAACTTATGTCACCATTAAGTTTTCTTACCCCCCCCCTCCTCCCATGGACTTATGTGAGGCTAAGTATGGCAAGGGTGGCTGCACGAGACTGAATTTGATCATCTTATGTCTATTTACTTGTTTTTTTGTGCGTGTGTTGCAGGTCTCGTCTCTTAGTCACAATATTCATCGGTGCAGGGCTCTTCTATCTCTGGCAGCAGAGGGAGATTATCGACGGTGCACGGCGGAACTTTGCTCAAAACTATGTACATTATCTGCCCTTCCAGACTCGGTGACACACAATCATCATTCCATCCCAGCCACGTTATTTCTAATGCATGAGACGGATGGACATATTCTGGTCCTTCCCGTGCACTATTGTGATTACGTGGGACTAAGAATTTGACTGGAGTCCCTACTGTCTACATAGATCCATGGGACCGAGGACGAATATCAAAATGCATCCTGAAACCCGAGTGACAGGAACGGAAATGGAATAAGAAAAGGATATGAATTTCTCCTCTCCTCGAAACCAGATATGTTCATTTTCTTGAGGATCGCATTTATTGCACGTCTTTACAATTATTTATTGTTGGGACCATCCGTATTGCAGATTTTCTCTTGGAAATACTTTGAAACCAGGCAACTTGCTGAATCAAGACTCGATAGAGAGAGGGAGTCCTGCCAATAATAATCACTTAGGATCTCACCAAACTCATTGACAAATCATCTCATTTTCCAGAATGTTGTTTAGCTGAATGTTGCCATTTGCTACATTGTTGTTGGGAGTCTGCAAAGAGGACTTTACTTACTTCACCATTGTGAATGTCTGGGACTACAATATTGCATCTTGTGATTTGACTGCCATCTGTGTCAAGTGCTAGAGATAGAGCAGATTTGGAATTTGTCTCTCCTGCATATATTGTTTCATCAAAGCTAAATACTTGTATTAACAAATTTTGTTTGCTGTAACAAACCTTAATTTGTATTTCATCAAAGGGTTTCACTTTAAATTATAATATAAATCCCCTTGCATTGGATTTGTACATGATTTCACGTTTTTGAGCAGTTATGGGTCTGACCATGGACCTATTACGAATGGACATTCAACGAGAGCATTTTATGACCACCACCTGTTTCCAGCTGTCAAAATCGCTGTCTAACCCTTAAAGACCCTGACCGGTGTAAAAACAGTCATATATCAAAATAAAGGTAATGATTCATACAATACAAATATACCAAAAATATTACATATATATCCTTCCATTTCTGACAAATATTAAATAAAAATCAAAGAAACTGCTCCTCCAAAGTACGCTTCGATTGAGCACCCCCACGTCGCCTGGAAATGATGACGTCACGTTGTGTCAGGAGGGATGTGATTCCATAGGTTTGTGTACAAAAGCATTGGGTATTTTCTTCCATTTCCATGTTATGAATCCATATTTTTTTTTCGTTTTCAGATGAAAATGGCACTCAAAATTATTCACTGTTCAAATTGTTGTAAACCTACAACTATTCACTACCTTTTTTGTGATTTCTTTGTTTGGCTCTTATTGGGCCTAAATTGCTATGTCAGGAAAAGTTGTTATACATAATCTAAATGCAGATAGAATTGAAATCTGCGCCAAATAAGCAGGAAATAAAATATGGCAAAAACTAGTTCAAAACTGTAGATTTCATAAATTCAAGCTTGTGGGTAAAAATATATGTGATATCCCTCTGTGATAGAAGTGAAGAGAATGAAATGCGTTATCTGGAAAGCAAAAAATCACCCAGTTTTTCTGTGTACAAACCTATGGAATCACGACGCTTCTTACACAACGTGACGTCACGGTCTCGAGGCAGGTGAAAAGCACAATAAAGCCTATTTTCTAAGCGGGGTTCGAAGCCCGATAATTGGAATATTCACAAGCAAAATACTCAGCTGGGAAGCGGTGAAAATGCATAAAGCATACCTTGCTGTATTTAGTAGCTTATAAGCTTTCGATTGGTATATAATTTATCAATTTCATTTTCGGGTCCGGTCTGGATCGTTAACTTTCTCTTTACGCGGTTTTTACGACGACCGCCTGGGGCGATTGTTTACACAAGCTCCTTTCGGCCATTGATCGTCACCGATCGATCACTGGCCCTCTATCGACCAAAGATGGTCATGTTTTAGCCCCGATTGCCAATAGGGAAAGTCCCTACATTACTTAGAATGCAATGCGCAATTAATATCCGGTTTTTCAGTACATTATTTTAGGCTGTCTATAATGTGCGATTGTCATCTGACCACCAAAAAAATCCCGTTAAATTTAATCAATTCTGTGGAATTTTATGCCCAAATAAAAATCAACTTCTGACCGAAGGTAAGCGCTACTATCGACATCAATACTGTCCGAAAAAGATGCATTTTTAACGTTTTTCCGCACATTTCTCCGTCGAATTTTAACTGCTTTTTTGCCGTAGATATACGGATCTGCAAGGTGATGTCAATGCATTTCATGTGCGGTTATTTGCGATGTACGTAAAAGATACGTTTACGCACGCCTGTTTTCTTGTTTCTGCTATCATTTTCATAGCGCTAACGTTTGCTGCTGTGCGTTGCTTTTGATAAAGTGAACGAACAACATCGCAATGGGTAGGAGCAGCGTACAATTGATTTCCGCTGTCCATCAGTGAGAGCGTGTTTTACGACCGGCTTGATGGGCGTCAGCTGCCAGCGCTCTGTTTATAAAAGGATTAGCGGTGACGGTCTTCGGCCCAAAGGAGGGGATTCGTTGATTGTCCATTCGTAATAGGTCCATGGTCTGACATGCACTTACATAATGTTGCGTAATTTCGTGACCGCGTACCCGGGCATCACAAATTTGGTCTCAAAAGTTGTGCGAGATTTGAAAGTAAAAAGTCAGCGAGCGGCGCGGTTGAAAATTTTCGTGCGGCAGATTTATCGTGAAAAATGTAGAGTGGGCACAATCCCCCCCCCCCCCCTCTGGGCCTTATAGGGTTAAGTCCCTGTTCCTTATTTCTTCCTTAAGAGCATACATATTATATGTATATAATACTTATATTGAGACCAAGATTTATGTTATTGGAATGTATGACTGGATTATTTGGAATTGTTACCGAAGTTTGATGGTGGGAAGTGCAATATAAAGAGAAGTATTATCAGAAAAATAAAGGAAAGTAAACATTTATATGGAATGGAATGAAACGACAAAAGAAATGGAGATGTAGCTTTTTATCCTGTATAAATCTATGTCATGGAGTCTCAAATTTGACAATCTATTGGCGTTTTACTTGTGTCATACCCATCGGTGTGTTATTAAAAATGGTTGTTTTTGTAAGGTCGTTTGTATGCATATGATACACAATGGAGAGGGTAGTAGTGAGAACAATCCACAAAGAGGTACCTCTGTCGCCCAAGGCATAGTTGAATATGCTTGGACTGTTTCAAAGATAACAAGCGTGCATAGTTATACTAATGCCCCAGCAAAATGATATATAGTGATGTGGTTGCTCATCTCAAAAACCATGACCGGTCATTATATTCTACTTCTAATCCCTGATCATAAATACTTACGGCCCTGTCACATCGTTCCAAGCAAGCCTTGCGTGCGACTATTTTTGCTACCAGCAGGTCACCTGCATTTACACTACCTCGCATGTTTCATCGAACGCCGTTTGCCGGTATGGGCGCACGCAAGTCTGATTTGCCTGCAGATAAGTTTCGAAAATGTTCGAAATTTTGTTGCGAGTGCTTGCACGAAACGATGTGACAGGGCCTGTTCACGTTTTATGCAAAAATAAATGTCTGAACAAGCCTGGTAACGTGATCACAAGGAGCCAATCTCATTCACTCTTATTACTCCCATACACAAACCTTTGCTTTAATTCACTCCCTTCTCTTCCATGTAATATTACAGGCAGATGTACTTGAAAGGGGATTAATAAAAGAATGTGTTTTAACGTTTGTCTTCTTCGTTAAATGGTGGTATATTATCACATGATTGAAATATTCTTTTGGAAAGCCTTCTGATACTTTTAAATGTTTGCACACTCGTGTTGTTCCTTGGTCAACTTCTTCCATATTCAAAGTATTTGGCATATATATTGTGTAGATTTTTAAACTTTAGAAGTTAGTAGTGATATAACCCACTATTCTGCATTGGTATTCAGAAGATTCATTGCGATGCATTATGAATAAGTGAAAGGCAGTTGCTACACTCTAATTCTTCCAACACTTCTGTATTTATTTTAATATATTTAAAATTTATAATAAAAAAAAAATTTCATGGCTAGATCATTGATCACTTCACATTTGGGTTTGTTTTCTTAGACTGTTAATCTATGTGAATTCTTGTCTCATTAAGAAAAGGTTCCTACAAAAGCCTTGTAATGAATTAATAATGATTGCACCAGACTCTAAAAAATGTTCCACATATAGCCTTGTAATGAAATAATAATACTTGCACCAGATACTAAAAAAGGTTCCACTTACATCCTTGTAATGAATTAATAATGATTGCACCAGATACTAAAAAATGCTCCTCTTACAGCCTTGTAATGAATTAATAATGATTGCACCAGATACTAAAAAAATGTTCCACTTACAGCATTGTAATGAATTAATAATGATTGTGCCAGATACTAAAAAAAGGTTCCCACTCTTAGCCTTGTAATGAATTAATAATGATTGTGCCAGATACTAGAAAAGTCAGAGAAATACACAAGAACTGAGAAATACACAAGAACTTGTGGATCACACTTTTTGATTTTCACTCAGACATTATAAATGAATTCTTTGATTATTTTACATGACCGTTTTAGTGATACTGCCCTTGTTAATTTAGTGTATAGATTTTATCAAAACATCTTAATTCTATTACTTTTTTTTTCAAAATATGTCACAATGTGTTTGAATGTTTTAATATGAAGTGTTTTTCAGTTTAATGTTAAGGTTTGAAAAGTGGTTTATTACACAATAAGAGGGGAAATTTCTTGTCAATACCAAATCACACCCTCGAAATTGAAGGCACACGTAAATTTCCTTTTTATTTTCATTCCTTTGCCAAGGACGATTATGAAAATCAATCATCTGAGTAGTATTATTTTCAAACATCCCCTGTAAAGATCCTAATTTCTGTCAAAAAAGGCCACATATTTTTTTTTATTTATTTATTTATTTATTTATTTTTTTTTGGGGGGGCATTATTTTTGCATCTAATATAGATTTAGCACCATATAACGCCTCAGATATTTCAAAGTGTGATCTGTATTTTTATTGATATACACATATTCCACAAATTATTAAAGTACATTTCATAATAAATCATTCTACCTATATTTATTACTTTATGTGTGTGAAATTTTGAAGCAGTCTCAAAATCTATTGAAGTCAATGAAATCATCCAAGATATTGACTGTCGTAAAGTATGTCAACATAGATAGCGTTCGATTTTAATTTATAAGCAAAAAAATTGTCTATTTTTAATGCATTCCTAAACAAAGGCTGAAATTCAATGAAGTGAGAGTATAACAAATAAATCTTGATCGAGTTTAATGTTAGTTTGTAGGTTCCTCATCAATTATCTTTTATTGTTATTTTTTGATAAATGATGTTTAATGCCGATCTGTCTCAAAAGAATTACATTCAAACCTGTTTATAAAGGTGAACAACGAAAGGAAAGACTTGTGGTTTAATCAACAGGCTACTATAATACTACATGCTTCAATTGAAAAAAAATTATTTGAGAGAAAACTAAACTTGCAGGTTTAATACAGGTTGTTGCAGGCTGACTGTCATTAAAAGAAAGCATGTAATATTCATATTCAAATGACCCTTTCTTATACAAGCCCGTTCCATAATTTCTTTATGTTTGGGAATCACTTTTTATTAGATATTTGACTGCAGTGAACCTATCTAGAAATACCACTAAAGGGAGGCATTAAAGTGGTCTTTATGTAGAGGTTCCTGTCAAATCAGCTTAAAGAGAAATTCCAGTAGTTGCAGTAAACACTGATTTCATGAGAAAGTCTGTAAAACCAGGCTTAATTGTCAGTATATCATCGAGGATCTAGATCTGGTACAGTTACATAAACTGAACTTTGTGAAATCTTGAAATCTACGCTGAAAAATGTTCAGACTGAACTTTCCCAACACAGATAAGCGCACGTGGGACAGTGTATAATTATTGCTTTGAGCGTCGGGCCCGACGCTCTACCCGAATCCTGTGCTTATTTGCTGATTTCTCAGCAATTACACAATTTCATCCAGAATCCTTTGGCACATGTGTTTTATTTATACAAACAGACACTTTGGTGGTCATTTCATTGGATTCTGTACGAACTCATTTTGATATCGTTACCAAAACTAGCATTTACCTTTAAGCAAACACCTGTATAAAGGGAACACATCCATAAAGATAGTTTTTCCTGTCTCGCTTGAGAGCTCTTTATAGACAGGGTTGACTGTATTTTGTAAATTACCTTTGAGAAAGGGAGTATATTGATTTCATATCATTCAATGTTTCATGAGAGTTGAAAATAAAAGCCGCATTAAAGAAAAATGTCATTAGACATTCTACAGGGAGTAATGGCCAGATTTCAAGTTTTGCAGTGAATACACTCTACCCAGGCTACAAAGAACACCCAAGGGAAACAAGAAAAGCTATCTTCATGAGGAAGTCCTTAAGAACAGGTTTCTGCTATATATGTTTGATTAGGGAATATAAATAAAAGGAAATCAACTGATATAGATTGATGTCCCTTCTATACAGGTGGTCATTAACACATGTATGACTGTATTATCAGCTTTTGTGGGCAACTTCACGCCATTTTAGGTTCTTATCCAGAACAGGGAAGTGGGAGGTCACTTCCCTGTCCAGAAAAGGGTGTCGTCTATCAACTAGGATGGAAAAATTTTGATATATTCAATATCTTACCACTTATGGTGGGGCATTATCCCCACTCCTCATGGTCAACAAATCCTGAAGATGACGCAAAGGTCTATTTCCTTGGCATTTTATATCATTTATTTTCAGGGGGGGTCACAAGTCTGTGGTCTCAAAATGGCACTGAATAAAAAACTGTGATAAGGAAAATATGATTTATGCACATGAAAGCTTTAAATCATATGTCCTTAAACCACTTCTTGTACTTATTGAACATCAATATATTTAAAATGTAGTCCTAAGGCCTTGGTAGTGTTTCAAATCACTCACAGAATTGGTGGAGAGAGTTCAGTACAAATATTTATGCTGAAAATACACTGGGTGTCCTTCTATATATTATGTGTCTGTGTGTGTCCAGTTGTGTGTGTTTGATTTGACTTTAAAAGTTACTATCAATTCTCTAAATGTTTAAAGGATTTTATTGTCAAAACTGATGAATTGTTGTTTACCGAGAGACAATAGGCAGTTAACACCTGTCTAAAAAAATGGGGAGTGTTTTAGAACTGAAATGTTTTGTGTGATTTTCACCGACAGGTGTTATAAGCTACAAGGAATCCTTGCTTCTGATTGGCTAAGGAAACTTAGTCTGTGAAAATCACTAAAAAAAAATCAAAAGCTCCTCTAATAATTACTTGAAAATACCAAAGCTTTCCCGCAAACATCTTTTTTATCTGAAACCTTCCTCCCCACCTTACATTGCAGAGTCTAGCTCATTTAGAATATCTATATAATGCTTCTTTAACAAAAAAAGTTATTGATTTTGTGCAAATGGATGTATGATTTGTTGTTCAATTACGTGCAAGGTTGTGTTCATCTATGAGAGTCAAATATATGTTTCTCCACTGCAATGCTTTTTATAATGTAGAAAAGAGTTTATATGCAAAAGGATATTTGAATATGTTCATTTTTGGAGTACTATTCCTTGGTCTTTATATATATTGCAAGTATATATACATATTTTTGTACATTCCATTGAATTGTGATAATTTTGACTTAATTTTTGCACTTTGAGGTATGGGATGCGTCACGTCTGCTTGTATGAAAAAAAATGCTCTTCTTTCAGTAGGTTGTGTACGGGATGTTTCATGTAGATGCTTTACGACTTATATCGCTATTTCAGTGTTTGAATATGTATTGAGATAGAATTTATTATTTAGTGACCTGGATATTTGTACGGATGAAGAGAAGCAACCCTCGACAGCATGCTGTCTCCAATTAAATCCCCAGGGAGGGGTTTCACAAATATTTAAGTTTGACTTATAATCACACTTAATTCTCAGTTAGGTACTTTTGGTGCAACACTGCATTGGTCAGTCAGATCATGCCTATAGAATGTGCTGTACTTTGTATTAAAGGAGAATGAAACCTTTAGAACAAGATAGCTTGTGTGAAAACAGAAAAATCAAAGAAACAGATCAACAAAAGTTTGAGAAAAATCGGACAAACAATGAGAAGGTTATGAGCATTTGAATATTGCGATCACTAATGCTATGGAGATCCTCACATTGGCAATGCGACAAAGATGTGTAATGTCACTTGTGAACAACTTTCCCCATTACTTTAGTATATATTTCACTTAAATTGCCTCTTTTATCAAGTCTATCAGTAGATCATGTGTTCTTTCTATAGGAGGGCATGTAATACAGATTTTTAAAGAATACATCATGGATAAATAGTTTGTATCACCATAAGAAAAAGCAAAAAGAGACATTTTGGGGGTATTTTATAGTCCATCAAAGGGAAAGTTGTTCACATGTGACATCACACATCCTTGTCGCATTGCCAATTGGAGGATCTCCATAGCATTCGTGATTGCAATATTCAAATGCTCATAACTTTCTCCTTGTTTGTCCGATTTTTCTAAAACTTTCGTTGATCTGTTTCTTTGATTTTTCTGTTTCGACACAAGCCTACTTATTCCAAAGGTTTCATTCCCCTTTAATCAAGGGGATTGTGTGTACATTTTGGGCAAGTGTGACTTAAAGTCAGACTCAACTTTTTGTGAAGCCCCCCCCCCCCCCACCGAAAAGATTTGTAGTGAATTAACTTGAACTTTAAACAGGAGTGTCAAGCTCGTATCATAAAAAAAAAGGTGAATATATGAGGCACTTGTCTTCAAAAAGTTCAATGAAATTGTATCGTCTTTAAATGGCAAAATTTTATTCCTTTTATTCATAAAGCATGAGTATTTGAAATTAATCTACAATCTGGGGGGAAATTGGACAAATTGTGTCATGCTTATTTCAGACAAGTAACTAGGATTTATGAAAATACTCATTAAAAGTTAAATGACAACATATGGCTTTAGCAAGAATTGATTCTATGGTTCTTCTTCCATCATGCATATACGCAAAATTGCTTTTATCACCTCCTGTTCGAAAAAAAAGGCATTTGAATTGATCAGCTATTACACATATCTTCCTTATCTTCATGAAATGTTAGTTCGAAATTTCATTCATAGTTTTCTTTGTTATTAAATGAACCGTTTTTATTCATTAAATAATTATTGTAGTATGTTCCCTTTCTATTGTGGTAAGGGTATTTGAAAGTAAACTAAATCTTACTCTTTTAAACACTTTGATTGTCTATGATATGAGCAATGTGAGAAAATATCAAATAATAAAATTTGAAAGAGAATTTGCCAAGGCAACATTGAAAAATGATCAATTCTCCAAGTTGTAATCTGTATTTTTCTGTCTTATTCTTTATTTTCATTTCAATGGTAGGGTGGGGCGTGTGTGTGTGTGTGTTGGGGTGGGATGCTTTTTAGTTTTCATAATTTTTCACCATTTTCCTTGAAAATACACATATATATCTTATTTTCATATAAAAAAAATGTAAGGCTTTAATCAAGGTTCTTGCACTTTCTGAGCAAAGAGAGAAAAAAAGGAAGAAATCTATGACTTTTTCAGGACTAAAGTTGACAAATTCCTGGACTCCACAGACTTTAAAAGGAAAAGGTAATGGACAAATTTGACCATTTTGGTTTAAAGTATATTATTCAATCGGGTACATCTTGGGGGGGGGGTCATTCGGAAATACCAGAACTTTACACTCTGATCTTTTTTGCAATTCTAGGACTCATTTTCATGCCTAGAAAAAAAATCAGGACCTGACAGTTTTTCAAGGACGGTAAGAACGCCGTTAATGACTGCTCTTCAAGACTTTGGTTCATATTGTCTTTTCTCAACACCAACCAAATACAATGTAACAATACTTAAGGGGGAAGTCAATACCCACAAAAAATGATTTGAATGAAAAAAAAAAATCCCATTGGCATTAAAACTTTAAATGCTTGCAATACATTGTTACCTTATAATTCCTGCAATATCCCATTTTAAACCTTATAGTTACCTGTTCAAAAATCCTTGCAATATCCTGTTAAACCCTACACAGTGGGGTTTCGTATCTATTCGTATCTTAGAATCTCCAAAACAGTGGAGGGATCACCTAAGAGAGAGAGAGTGGTGCTCAAAAGTTAGTGAACCCCACCAGAAAATGAACATATTCAATGGTCAAGTCCATCCCAGAAAAATGTTGATTTGAATCAATAGAGAAAAATCAACCAAGCGTAACGCTGAAAATTGCATCAAAATCGGATGTAAACGAAGAGTTAATGACATTTTAAAATTTTGCTTATTTTCACAAAACAATTATATGCACAACCCAGTGTTATATACATATACACACACATATATATATATATATAAATGCCTACATCCTACGAAAGGGCGAAGTCTATAAATGGGTTTATTCCGTCATAATACACGTAAAGATGAGGTAGAGGGCGCATTACGAACATTGAAAGAAGACAAAATATATATATATTTATATAGATATATATATATATATATATGTATTTATCTTTCTACATCTGCAGTTAAGGCAAATTTTTGTCTTTCAATGTTCGCAATGCGCCTTAACGCCCTCTACCTTTGACTTAACATCTAAATGTGTATTATAACGGAATAAACCCATTCATAGACTTCGCCCTTACGTAGGATGTATGCATATATATATATATATATATATATATATATACATGTACCATACATGTATCGTACAGCCATGGAAATAATATATATATATTATTTCCATGGTTGTACGATACATGGTAGTGTTGCCATCTGTATGCAATCAGTATACAAATGAGGAGACTGATGATGTCATTCACGCAATAATTCTTTTGTTTTTTTTATCATTTGAAATACAAAACATTCTAATTTTCTCCTCATTATCAAGTTCAGTCAAGTTGGTCCTTGTTGTCAAATCAGTAAAAAACTGAAATATTGTATAATTAAAAAAAACCACCAAAGAAATAGTGAGTGAGGGACATCGTCATCTGTCTCATTTGCATGTCACTAAGTTGTGCATGTTCTGTGGAAAATAAGCAAAACTTTAAAATGTCATAACTTCATTATTTTACATCCGATTTTGATGAAATCAGCGTTATGCTAGTTTGATTTTTCCCTATTATTTTATTCAAATCAACATGCATTTTTCTGGGGTGGACTTGACCTTTAACTAACTTTAGTTTTGGGCAATAAATATCCTCACTTTTTCAGAAATTATTGTGATTTGAAAAATTTGGGGATTTAGAGTCCACTATGGGGCTTTGGGGATTTTCTTCAGCTTGGATCGACCTGCGGCGCCGCATATCATGCACGCTGTATACACCATAGTTTGCTGGTAAAAGTGGTGCACGCGATCGACTGACACAAAACGGTGAATAGATCTAGAGTCTGAGAACCTTTATCATTGACATTATCATTCGGTAGGTATATAAAAATTAAGTGAATATATCTATAACGGTACTGAATTTATATAATAAACTTTTTACTCCGTAGTTTTTAAAGTAATTTAATATTCTGGGCTCGACACGGACGGGGTTATGTTCTTGACGTTACTCTTCTATAAGAATCCACCCTCTTGTACAACTAGTGCGATTGCTTATGCACGCAAGTGAATGCGAGATATCACGTTTCCGTGATGCATGGATCCGAATTGCTCATGAGCCAAGTCGCTGAATACATGTATATATACGAAGGGGGCCCCATGTCTGGCACCTAACGATTTTACTTAAAGTCTAAGATTTAACACGAATTCTTTTTTTTTTTTCAAGAAATATTTTCACTCAGCCACAGACAAAAAAAGAGGTTATAACTTTTTGTTAACAAATTTTCGGCATTACTCCTATTTGTTTAAGATCAGTATGCTCGATCTGTAAATGAAAATCATAAGATCAGTATGCTCGATCTGTAATGAAAATCAAATGATCATAAGTCGAATCCCACTGGTTCCAATTTTTTCTGACTTATGATCATTTGATTTTCAAAACTGACTTACTTTGGCTGTCGCGCAACTTCACTTCCGTTTTATTCGAACTTAACACATAAACATATGGCCTTTGAGTCCCCTGTACACTAAGTACAGATCGAGCTAGAACTTCGGTCTCTGTATTTTGGTGAGTGGAGCCAACAGAGTTCAGCGGAACAACCAACATAACAGAGACCGAAGCTTTTGGTCTAGGCACAGACAAGCTTCAAATTGATGGGAATAAATATCAAATGTAATTTTCTCTGCTTTGTCATGTAAAATTGTATATTCATTCAGTGCCGATCGTCCTACAACACTTAAAGAAAATAACACGTTGGCGAGGAGAACCTTATTTTTCCATTAAAGAATTTTTGATGAGAATCATATGTAGACCAAGATATATTTTACCTCCAACTACTAAATTTAGCAATCTTTTTTTATTTGAAATAGAGCCTGAGTGAAAAACTGAACAAATCTGGCTTTTGAGTTTGATCATTATGACATTAGAGAGAGAGAGAGAGAGGGGGGGGGGGGTGAGCCTGGGGATCTAGAGAGACAAGATTTATGAATCAAAGCGTGTCACAACAATAAACAATTAACTGCTCTCAGTCTCATACATGGGGAAAATAATGATGTTATCAGAGAAAATTAGCTGCTGCAAATGTGCTTTGATTCCTTCTGCTTGTTTTTTTCCTTCTGTTTTGTCAAATAAAATGAACTCGAAGAGTGGTATAAACCAAATGATGCAAGTCTTCATTCATCCATTATGCGACCTATCTACTCTCATTGAGGCTTTGTTCAACCCATTGCTTTCAGCGTAACAGCGTCATGCAATGGATTGAACAGAGCCACAACTCGAGTAAGATTAGATCGCATAATGAACTCATGTGCATGCATCATTTGTATACTGTCAGTTTTTTTTTGTAATGATGCTTGAAAATATTTTTTTCTCCATTTTCTGCTAAACATGTTCACATGTGTGTTAACCAAAACCAGGTCCAAGTTCTGGTGAACTATAACTTGACTACTCCAGTGGAAGTCTGAATTACTGTATTTTTCTCTTGTTATCTACTTACCCAGTCTATAGTAACAAGATGTCTTAATCATGCCATCAATGACACTCACAAAACCTCGTAGGAAGCGATGCGTTCATCAACCAGAAGAAGCTCCATTTCCCGTCCCCATAGAAACGATCACTCACAAGCCGGCTGCCAACCGCCAATGGTTTTTCTACAACGCCCAGATGATTGAGAATGATGTCATTGTTCAGAAAGAGGGAGACATTGTGTTTTTGAGTAAGATGGTAAGAATGAGTTTATAAATATTTACATTAAACTAGCAAAAGATGAAACTAGAAGACAAACTTCTTGAGGTACTGTGTACAGGCAACCGTATGTATTATCTGTTCACAAGTGCAGTGCACTTGGTAATATATCATGCGGGTATGGTAGTGGATCATATTACCTTAAACACTTTTCATAATTGTAATGAGGTCAAACAAAATATTTTCTGAAAATTCATGAAACTTTTACCATATACTTGTACCTATAAGAAACTAAGATGTAATAGTTTGCTGAAATACATATATGTGTGTATTTTAAAACATCTGCTTAAAATTGCACCCTCTTTGCATATAACTGAATGTGTGCTTTCGTAACTATATAGTAACTATTTATTATTGTCTCGCCTGCATAGCAGAGCGAGACTATAGGCGCCGCTTTTCCGACGGCGGCGGCGTCAACATCAAATCTTAACCTAAGGTTAAGTTTTTGAAATGACATCATAACTTAGAAAGTATATAGACCTAGTTCATGAAACTTGAGCATAAGGTTAATCAAGTATAAGAGAAGATCCTGCTTGAGTTTCAGGTCACGTGACCAAGGTCAAAGGTCATTTAGGGTCAATGAACTTTGGTCAAGTTGGGGGTATTTGTTGAATTACTATCATAACTTTGAAAATTTATGGATCTAGTCCATGAAACTTGGACATAAGGTTAATGAGGTATTAGTGAACATCCTGCCTGAGTTTCAGGTCACATGACCAAGGTCAAAGGTCATTTAGGGTCAATGAACTTTGGCCAAGTTGGGGGCATTTGTTGAATTACCATCATAACTTTGAAAATTTATGGATTTAGTTCATGAAACTTGGACATTAGGTTAATCAAGTACCACTGAATATCCTGTGCGAGTTTCAGGTCACATGACCATGGTCAATGGTCATTTAAGGTCAATGAACTTTGGCCGTGTTGGGGGGTATTTGTTAAATTACCATCCTAACTCTGAAAGTTTATGGATCTAGTTTATAAAACTTGGACATAAGAGTAATCAAGTATCACTGAACATCCTGTACGAGTTTCAGGTCACATGACCATGGTCAAAGGTCATTAAAGGTCAATGAACTTTGGCCGTGTTGGGGGTATTTGTTGAATTACCATCCTAACTCTGAAGTTTATGGATCTAGTTCATAAAACTTGGGATATAAGAGTAATCAAGCATCACTGAACATCCCCTGTGAGTTTCAGGTCACAAAACCAAGTCAAAGGTCAGTTAAGGTCAATAAACTTAGGCCATGTTGGGGTAATTGTTGAAGTGCCATCATAACTTTGAAAGTTTATGGATAGAGTGAATGAAATGTGGACATGGGTGTAGTTGACAGTCTTAAGTCTCCGTTCAAATGTCATTTATGGTCAATGAACGTGGTATTATGTCATTATATGAATGGTGTTTTTGTGAATGATTATTTTATAGTAGTTTTCAAAGTTAGCACTGCTGCTATATTAAATTGCGTAATGCAGGCGAGACTGCCAGAGGCGTTCCACTTGTTATGTATCTAAATTTCAAAATTTCTAGATATTTTTGCATATTTGGTATATATTGTCACCAAAGTTTGGTTGAAATTAGCTGTGGAATGTGTTATTAAAAGCTTTGCCTGATATATGTTATGAGTTGTGATTGTCTTTCATGCAGGGTTTCTTTGGTAAAGGAATCCTATCAAGGAGTAAACCTGAACATCAATTCTTTGCCTCATCTTTTCAAGGAGCCCATAGGAGAAACTGTAAGTAGTTGAAAATGATGACAAATGCTGCATCCTGTTGCATAAAGACACTTATAATAATTCTTAATAATAATAATAATAGGCATTTATATAGCGCCATCTATCTAGAAATTTTCTATTCCGAGGTGCGATGTTATTATGATTACCCCGGCTTTAGCTGAAAGAATTAATCCTGCCGGGTAACCATTCACCTCACCTGGGTTGAGTGCAGCAAAATGTGGATAAATTTCTTGCTGAAGGAAATTACGCTAAGGCTGGGATTCGAACCCACGACCCTCTGTTTCAAAGTCAGAAGACTAATCTACTGGGCCACAACGCTCTATTTGTTATAACAACAAATGCACAATTTCTGTAACATATCAAGTTAACCAATCAAATGATTTCAGTAATTATTTAGCTTGTAATTGTTATTGCAAATTTATTATTATAATAAGTTTTATGAAACAGGCTCCTGGGTCACGTTTCATGCATCCAACGGTGACTTCACTGAAATCCGTGATCCTAATTGGCTGATTAGCATTGTTACCATGGGAGTTACCATTGGATGACAAAGTTAATATAATAGTATACGATTGTATAATGTCTTTCGAGGATCTAGCAAAAAATTTGGGTTATGAAGAGATATGAAATTGTAACTTTTTTCTCGGGGCAACTTTCTATTAATTTACTATTCTGTTTCCCCAAAATCATGTTTTCTTAAAGCTTGCACCTGACAGATTATTGTAATCTGAAGTTTGTTAAAAAAAAAAAAAATTGTCTGTGGGACAAATGTTTGTCCATGTTATGTAACTTGAGAGCACATGGTCAGAAAATGTCCTACCCTAGATCTTACTTTCATATCATACTTTCCTTCTTTGAACACTCATGCAGTTTATATCAAAATACATTTTCTGTAACTTTTATAAATTGAGAGAGCTCCTCATAATTAGTGTTGAAATGTTGCAAATATCAATATAAAAGATTTACTACAGTTTGTACATCTGGTTATCTTTGTTATTCAAATCATTTACACTTGTAAATTAATGTGAGCAATGTTATTATTTTGTTTATTATGATTTATTATAGTACCACCCAAAGAGCGGAGATTCCAACAGCAAAGATTTCAACAAGTACGCCAACACAAGTAAGTTTATTTTCTGGTACTTGCCCGTTTTTAATTCGAGAAATCTTTTTTTATTTTCATTTGCCATGAAACTGTTATTGCCCAAATTTTCAGAATGTATTTGTTTTTGTTGCATTGTTGGTGATTTATTTATTTTCAAATTTTGGTTGGATTATAAACCTACAACTAGTGAACATTTTTAAAAAGGGGAAACACATACGAGTATATCAATCCCAACTCTTTTCCATCAAATTAGAATTCTGTTTTCTGTTTCTTATGCAATTGTTGAACTTCCAGCCATATGTGGTTTATTTACACTTTTTTTAAAATCAGACTCAAAAACATTTGTTTTGGTGAAAAAAAATGAAGAGATTAGTTGTAAAATAAAATACAGCCTTTACCATTTTGAGAAAGAAATTTGATCAAATATCAGTGATGAAAATGTGCTGATTTTAAGTTCCAACTTCCCTGACCTTGTTTTATTATCCTTTTACAAAATTTGATTTGGAATCCCTCAAGTAATTAATTGATCAAAAACTTCAAAATAGCTTTACTCATGTTGTTATTTTTCAAACTAATTCACTGTACTCTCATATTACTCCTGTTTTGAATTTGCTGCACCGGCCCCTTTTCAAACAAACAAATAATTTTAAGATTTGTTGTGCTGATTTTGAGTCCATTCATGTGTCAGGACTTTCAATACAGTTTTATAAAAATCATTTTTGTCTCGCCTGCATAGAAGAGCGAAGGTTAAGTTTTTGAAATGTCATCATAACTTAGAAAGTGTATGGGCCTAGGTCGTGAAACTTGTACATAATGGTTATGGTTATTATTATTTTTGATATTATCATTATAATAATTCAAGGATATATATAGCATCTTTTCCATTTTGATTAAATGCTTAGAAAATACAAAAAAAAGTACAAGATAAGTACAAGAAAAGGCACATTACAATAGAGGAAAAATGTCTGTCTTCAATTCTAGTACCTACTGGTGAACAAATGCAATTTTAGGTTGCCCTCAATTTCAGGCTTAAAGATGTTGCAGAGTTTGAGTTCTTCAGCTCCTGTAGTAGTGAATTAAACAGGGCTGGTCTGGTATGAGCAAAGGCTCAATTGTCCCAGAATTTTTTTGATAGTGGAATATGACTTGATTGAGATGATCGCAGGATGCTTACTGGTTGGTACTGGCGTATTAGAGACTTGTTGTAATTGGGTGCGGATCCAATGATAATATGATATACTAGAAGTAAAATTTTAAAAACTATGCAATCCTTTATGGGCAACAAATTATTATGATTATTATTATCACCTTTGTAAGGTGATTATAATTAGTATTATTATTATTGTTGTTGATCTTATTGTCATTTATTATTATCATTATTGGAGACTTTTTTGTGATAAGCAATATACAGATAATTTTAATTATGATTTATTATCACATATGTATATTGTCCCATTTGGGATAATTGTAAAAAAATGGGCAGAGGACATTGGTGTTACTTTGTACACGAATATACACCTTTATATGACTTGAAAAATATACTGTCCTATTACATTTTCATTACTTGCTATTGAAATTAAGCAATCAGGGAAAAACTCCTTTTAGTCCATTATCTTGAAAATAGAGTTTACTAGGCTCTTCAATTTTTAATTAGTGCGTCCGAAGAAAATGAATGGAAATCATTTACATGGACATTACATTATGTTATATTTTCCAGGTATGAGAGACATCTTTCGTGGCAGAAGCAACTGTTATTGCAGCAAAGGCATCGCAATAATGAAGAGTCACTGGGATTAAAGAATAGTACGATTACTGAGGATTCCATGCAGAGCCCACCCTATAAGATAGCAAGTGGGTCTGCAAAACGAGTAAAGCGTGCAACAGTCTCCGAGCGCAACCATCGCGCAGGGATTACAACAACTGATTGTAAGAAGGAGCGGCCGGAATGGAGGTTGGTTCCAGAGAATGAGTGTGGGTTGGTGGTATCTTGCCAATCTGGAAGGGACAGCAGTCAAACAATGTCCTCAGAAAATCTCTTTGTATCTTCTACCCACCAGGCAAAGACTGAACCTATGCTGCAAAGCCCAATAAAGCTTCCTTCTAGTAATAGGCCTAAGCCTGGATACGTGGAAGGTAATGATTGGATTAGATCACCAAAGAGCCCTTTTGATGGAAATACGGAGAGTAGACAAGATGCGCAGGTTTCGTATCATCTTTCTGTTAAAGATTATCATCTTGGTACAGATGACTCTGTAGGGCGTAAGTTTGTCTTCCAATCTGAGGCTGCTGGTGTGAAGCACACCATCGGCTCTAGTGAACCAACTTCATCTTGCCTTCCATACTCTACTGATCAAAGTATTAAACATGACCGTAGTGAGAAGATGTTATCGTCAGGGCAATCTGGGTTGGTCTGGGACACAAAAGATGCAGACTGGGCTGAGCACACGGAAGTGCGGAGGGTAGAAGATGAAGGACATGGGGGAAAAGAGAACAATAAAGAACTCCTTGACAGTTCCAGGATTGAAACAAGTGCCTGGTCCTTGTCATCTTGGAGGACAGATCCTGCTGATTGGAATCAAGGTCAGGATGTTGATAGAGCCCAGTCCCACTCCCAGTCTTGCCAAAGGCGAGACGAGATTGGCTTCAGAGGAATCGGCCCTTCTCAAATTGCAGAGTCAGATTCTCTTTGCAATGACGGACAGGATGGAGGCGCTGATGGAGCAACAACAAGTGGATCCTACACTGGTCTTTCAGCACTTGGATTGGATCAGACATCCATTGAGGATGAGAAGAAGAGATCAAGTGGCCACCCATTTTTGAGTGAGGAATGGACCAGTGACCCTAGAGATTGGGATATGAATGAAGGAGACCAAGCCCTAGTCTCTAAAACCAAGGAACAGGATAACAGGAACTCTACTAAAGATCTAGGTTTTGACGATAGCTATGACCCAACTGAGGAGCAGAGTGAGGGTTTAGAGCCATCAACTTCAATGAACCCACAGGAAGCATCTTATTCTGATGAACAGTTGATAAGTGAAAGGATGAAAAGAGACTTTAGTGTCAGTGACCGTAAATACCATCCAGAGGAAGATGGTAAAGAAAGTTTAAGACGATTGAATAATGATGTCATGGAATCTTTCAAGCAAGACAAGGTGAACAAGTCATTAGGTAAGAGTTGTAGTGTTGAAATGAACTGCAAAGTACAGTGTGGGTAATCTGATAATCATTGACAAGAAATGAATTAAAAAACTTTGGAAGTCAAGCCAAGCTACGGAAACCTTATCTAATTAGCTATCAAACATTTTGAAGCTTATTGTGATCAATCTTTCTTGTGTTAGTTGTGAAAAAGATGTTCACAGTTTGACAAAAACGTGGTCTTCTCATGAAACGTAGAGAATCATTGCGGCAAGTCTATAATCAAACTATCAGCTAGCAATTATTGAATAGATCATGTGTAAAATAAGCATAAAAATTGTTCTTCCCACAAAGAGTACACCCTTATAATAAGATTTGGGCTTACCATTAACAAGTAGCAATACCCTTTTTAACTTGGCTTACAGAGATCTTGGACCAAAACTGATAAATAATACTCTGGGTAATACATTTTGACATAATCACCAAAAGTAGGCAATTTTCAGTATTTTGTTGCTGTTGATAGAACATTTTCAGGGATAGGTCTATGAATTATGTTGAAGTAATCGGAATTCAGTAATACACCACAGTACAATTTCATCGCAAAGCAAGAGTCAATGTAGCAGATACGAGCCTGGTTTAATGGAAATAATATGGGATGAAGGCCCTCACACAGTATCAATCCAAACATAGATGACTACAGTACGTCATAGGCTTTGTTGAACTCTGTGGCTCAAACCCACGATCAACTCTTGCTTCTAACAGTGCTTTCTGTGTGGTCATTCTGCTCAAGGTGTCAGTGGCTTGATTTGTTAGTGACTTGTTGATTTGTTACTAGTGCTAACAACCCTTCCACTAACAGCATGTCTGTGCGGTCGTTACAGGTGGGTATTCCTTTTAGTAATCACCACCCCATTTCTTTTTTTCTTGTATAGAGTTCTCTGTGGCTCCAGAAAGAGATTCCGAATCCGATCTTAGCAATATCAATGGTTCCTTTGTTGCTGTACCCACGCCAGTGGAGTTTGATGATGCCACCACAAGCCAGACAGAGAGCAATAATATTCTCAGTATCAAGGGAAAAGATGCTCACAAAAAGGTATGCCATTATGTCATGAAATTTCATGTGTATAAAGTGCTGTTTAGCTAGTTGCCTATTTGTTTATTACCCCATTTTGGCTCCACTTGTTTCTAGTGCTTTGTGCATTCAGGGAAGTAATCCTGCCGGCTATCCATGCACCTCACCTGGGTCGAGTGCAGCATGATGTGGATAAATTTCTTGCCGAAAGAAAACAAATCATGCAGAGGATTCTAAACCATGGATCTTATTGTAAGAGGAGTCAGACCGTATCGCCCCTTCTATTTATTTGTACAGACTTCTTTTATGTCAGATATCCATTCAGATAATAATGATAATGGTAATAATAGTAATGATATTAATGATATTTATAATAACAATGACAGGGTGCTACATAACTTTTTTGAAGCACTTGCCCAGTCGGGCAAGTAAATTTTCAAATAGTTGGAAAATACTTGCCCGAATATAGATTTCACTTGCCCGAAAAAATCCTTCTAAACAAAGTTTTATTGCTTCAACACAAGTTAAAGCCTTATAGTTTTACATACCATACCATTGACGGTTTTAAAAATACATTTTTCAACATGACTACTGATGTACCTTGTAGTTGTATTTATTTTTTTTTAATGATTTTTATCTTGAACATCATGACAAAATAAATGGTAAATATGCTCTTTAATTAATTTCCTAATCTCTTATATTTTCAATATATTTTGGAGGGGACTAGGACACACAATAAAAAAAGAGGAAATCACTGAAAATAACCAGAGACAAAAAAATTAAGAGAGGGGGAGAGAATGAAAGAAAAAAAGTAAGAAGAAAGACAGAATGGACGAAGAAATAAAGGAAGGAAGAAAGACAAAAAAAAAGAAATAAAGAAAGAAAGAGAGAGAGAGAATGGCTGCGGGGATGAGAAAGATGGAAAGATAGAAAGAAATGAAGAAAGAAGGGAAAGGAGGATGGAAATAAAAAAGAAAGAAAGAAAAAAAATGAGAGGAAGAGAAAGGAAGGAAAGAAAGGAATGAATAAAAGGAAAACAAGAAAGAAAAAAGGTAAACAGAAAGGAAGGAAAAGGGAAAGAAAGAAGACGAGAGAAAGGAAAGAAGGAAGAAATGAAGAAAGAAAAGGTATACGGATAGATGGAAGGAAGGAAAAAAACGAAAAGAAAGATACAACGAAAGACAGAAAGAAATGAAGGAAGGAATGAAGGAAATAGATGAATTAGGAAGGCAGAAAGAAAAAATAAGGAAGAAAAGAAAGGATGGATGGAAAAAAGAAAGATCAAAAGAACGAAAAAGAAAGGAATGAAGGAAAGAAAAAATGAAAGGGATGAAGTAAGGAAGAAAAAAAGACAGGAAGATAAGGTAAAGAATGGATGGGCGGAAGGAAGACAGTAAGAAAGAATGAAAGGAAGGGGAAAAAGAAGAAAGGATTAAAGAACGAGGTAAACAAAGGTTGGATGGAAGGAAGAAAGAAAAAAGATAGAAAGAAAAGAATGACAAAAAGAAAGACAGCTATTGTAACAGAAAAAATGAAAAGAAGGACATTTAAAGAAATAAAGAGAGATTCAAAAGAAGGAAAGATAGGCAGAAAGAAAGAAAATAGAGAGGAAGAAAGCTCAAACTATCCACTCAGAAATAAAGAAGAAAATTTATCAATTTCCTTAATTGGCTAAAAAAAATAGTTACGAAAGAAACCAGGTTTATCAACATACACACAAATGCATATGTGGGACTGTCAAACAATGTATTTCAGTGTGTGCGATACAGACGATCATTCGAAACCCGATCTTTTTGAAGCATCACAGAAGTGAAAATTTCTCCTTTTACTGCTTACAAATGACAGAGCTACCCCAATTTTTAGGAAATATGGACATTACAAGAATTTTCATTGGTAAGAAATGTGAATTTTGACAGTTCTGTGGGAGATTTCTTCCAGAGCAAACTTCGCTCGTGCAGCACCGTACTCCTTAGAAACTTAACTACATGCATGGCTGCGTGGACTAGGCGCTAGCTAGCTGGGTATGCTAGACTGCCATTGATTCTGTGTGTGTGTGTGTACGTCTCTGAGCTGTGTGTTTATTGCAGAAAATGGCGCAAATTTTGCAATTCAAATTATAAACTTTTTTGAAAGAAGAAATTAATGATATTGCTTTTTATTGTCTCTTTTTCTTTTCTATATTTTGATGGTGAAATATGGGGAATCTTTCTAAAATATAATTTCCATAGGAGAATTTTGCTTGCCCGATTCGGGCAAGCAGTTTTTGTCTTTGCTTCAAAACACTTGCCCGACTCTAACTTTTACTTGCCCCGGGCAATCGGGCAAGCGCTTATGTCGCACCCTGCAATGATAATGATGATGATAATGATAATATATAGTCATTATAATAATTATAATATCAATAGCAACAACAACAATAATAACTATGAAAATGGTAATAATAACAACGCCATTTTTACCCAGGGTAGCCACTTCACTTGTTAAAGACTTTTCTTCCAGCTGGCCCTGCTTAACATGATAATGTTATAATACCCCAGCTTTAGTGGGCTCCCTAGGTGCTTAAGAATTATTAAAGGAATTTCTTCCTACTTCCCCATTTACTTCACCAGGGGTGAGAGTGGCAAATATAGATAAGTGCCTTGGCAATGGATGCAGATGCTGCTGTGGGATTCGAACCCCGTACCTTGTGGTTCATAGCCTGGAGACTTATCTACCCGGGGATAACACCTCCTACAGATCGATCAGATACTCGGCCATGACCTTGTACATAGCATAGCTTTCTAATTGACAGCCATCAAATCATCATGTCTGCACAGAACTCTAATGTTTGGGCATTGAAGGAGATGCTGCATGGTTTGAGCTTCTTGACTGGAACAATGTTGTTATTGTCTGTATATTCCCATACTATAAGACCGAATGAGCCCAACTTTCTGTCATTATAGCTTATAAGCCAAATATAACATTCTTGTTGCATGGCAGAAAAGTTAACAAGTCTCTGAACACTCAAGATATCAAACTTTGAAAACTCACAATTTTTCACCTACATGTAAATATAAAATCTCTTAACGTTATTTAACTTGGATATTTTGTGTTAAGATATATTATTTTGTTCTTGTAGAATCGTGAAGTCAAGACAGGTCCAGTAAGGCACAATGACCCGTATCCTATCTTTGAACATCTTCAACTCAGCTATGAGGAGGTGAGCATGTATTCTGAATTCTCTTGTTGCAGCTAAGATCACCTCTTTTATTAACAATCTCCCTCAAAGTTTGTCAACATTTTGAGCCAATGTCACAAAGGAGAATGGGTTTAACCTAATAGCCATGGTGTAGTGGTTCTGACTCTCACCTTGTAAACAGAGGGTTGTGTGTTCAAATCCCACCGTGGTCTGACGTCCTTTGGCAAGGTGTTAATCCATATTTTGCCACTATGGACCTAGGTGCGAAATGGGTTACCCTGTAGAATGTGAAAGTCATTGTAGAATGTCCAGTACCTCAACTGACTGGAATACTCCCCAGGGAGTGGAGGATGTGCATACATCATGTGCGGGAATGACTGATTGAATCAAATGACCGGGGTAGTAATATATCTGTAAAGCACTTAGACACGTCGTTCCGATGTATTAAGCGCTATGTAAAAGCGGATTATTATTATTATTATTAAGCGAGAAGATCTAAAGATTAGAGATCTGGTCAACAGTAAATTTGTTTAAGAAGTAACCTTTATTGTTTTTAAGAAAGCAAGAACAAAAAATCATATGCACTTTTACCATTGACATCTCATGTTAGATTCCTCCAGGCTAAAAATAATATGATTTGAACAGATACAGAAAAATCAGACTAACAAACCTCTGAAAATTTGATCAATATCTGACAAGGAATAACAAAGTTATGGCATCTTTATGATTAATGCATTATTCCAGTGAAACGGTTCTAGGCATGTCTTCATGAATATTCATTGAGCAAATTGATGATGTCATGTCCCAACTTGTTCTTTTGTATTTTGTTTAATGAAAGTAGGTTTATTCAAAATTTTTCCTTCAAGAAATTAAAAAAATTGGATTGACAACTGATTAAGTGCATTAGACATTCATTGTTGCATTATAAGGGAGACATATCATTCACATATGTATAAAAAAAATTATGATTTCATATAATAACATAAGAAAAAGGAAAGTGGGGATGTGACATCATCAGCCCACCTAATGAAAAATTATGATGTGCCTATAACTTTGTTCACAATATTTTGCTAAAATTCAAAATTCAATAACTGCTATTTGTTATCAGATTTTGATGAATTTTCAGCATTTTGCTCTGTGAATTTTACTCTATTTATTAATAACCATGTTCCTCATCTGCTCATCACCATCTTCCTCTTTCATATCTACTTTTTTGTTGCATTATAACTATAATTTTTACAGTAATAATAATTCATCTTTTTACATCTTTTTTTTTATTCTTTTATATTATTTATAGGCCTTCTTCTTGTCATATGGACTTGGATGTTTGAATCTGAAAAACACTAATAAGGTAAAGATCATTTTTCATGAAACCATTCCCAAAGTTCTTTTACATTTATTCAAGTGAATTCTGAAATATTCAGCGTAATTTATATCTGAAGCTTCTAACAACCTTGAATTATGTGGGCAGTCTTTAGACCAAGCAATCAATCATTTGTAAATGCATGAAAAAATGTACCTGTTTTGTAAAGCATCAAATATGTGAAACAGCTATGAGACTGGAGAGATGTCTGTCCTTGTAAGCAAAATTCTAGTTGCAGGTATGAACAAAGGAATCTTACAAGAAGATGATTTACATCAATTATCGGGGCGATTCCATGCTAGAAAAATCAGCCATTTTCGCAACATTTTCCAACCTACTGTCCTAACAAATGAGGAACTTCAATATGTTTTGTACGGTAGTAATAATAAAGTACTACTTGGTAGTCATATAAAAAAATGACAACCAACCAAAATATGTTGTCCATTGGTGAAGGAGAGGTGAAAATGTTGCGTGTCGTTCGGGACATTTCTGAGTCCCGAACGACACACAACATTTTCACCTTTAATGCACTTATAATCAAACAAATTTTTTGATAATCAGTTTTTCACATGAATATCCACTATAACTTTATTATGGACCAAAACTTAATTTCTACTGCTCAAGCAATCCACTAAGAGACCAAAAATAAAAAGAGAAATAAAATAGAAATGGAAGCAGCAATGGAGTCTTCCTAAATGTACATGGGTATTATGTTCATCAATTTTCATTTTTGTGACTGTTTCATATTCAAGGAACAAATGGACCTAACCGAGATGTGGAGAACGTTCCGTCGCCACCAGCCAAGCTTTGTGGCTAACTATATCGTTTATCACTTCTTCAGAAGCAAGGGATGGGTGCCTAAGACGGGGCTCAAGTTTGGAGCAGATTTCAGTGAGTACATAATATACCTTACAAATTAGGACTGTTAGATGGGGTGATGATATTCAAAATATTGTGCCATTTAATTTCAATGAATGGGAAATCTTGAGCCCATCTTACTAAGATTTGATTTTGCAACTATAGAAATCCAGTGACTTCAATATTGAGAAAGTTTGAATCCATTGAAAGTATTTTCTAAAGATGGTGTACACTACTCTTAAGGCCACCGCACAGCTTACGACTGTTCGCGATCCGATTTCGGAACAAATCGCATTTTGCTTGTTTTCTGAAAATGTGAATGGAACATATCATTTTATTTGAGGTTAAAATTGATTGAAAGAATACTAATATAACCGTTTTGAAAGATTGCAAGCCTTTATTTTGGAGTTAAGGCCAAATTCGTACGACTGCTATGACGTCATTACGACTAGATATTAAATTTGCTTTTATTCTAAGAAGGATGATAGCATAGTCACAGATTTGAACATAGGTATTGGTACGATAATTTCGAACATATCTTCCATATATTCCATATCTTCCATATATTCCATATCTTCACAATAACATTGTCTTTTTTTTCAGTCCTGTACAAGAAGGGTCCACCTTTCTACCATGCGAGTTACTGTGTATATGTCTTTATGGTCAATGAGGAGGATATTGATCAGCATGGTGTCCATAAGATAAACTGGTCTTCCCTGATGGGTAGGGACCGTGTCATCGAAAATGCTGCAAAGGTCAGTCATACTAATAATAATAATACCAACATGCTTATATTGCGCATATCACTGCCAAATGCGTCCCTACGCGCTTAATTGGATATTATAACCCTGGCTTTAGCCCCGCAGCCTTTTACAGCGCGGTGGAATTTCAAGGAATAAATTCATGCCAGGTACCCATTTACCTCACCTGCCATGTGCAGCACAATGTGGATAAATTTCTTGCTGAAGGAAATCACGCCATGGCTGGGATTCGAACCCACGACCCTCTGTTTCAAAGTCCGAAGACTAATCCACTGGGCAACAACGCTCCACACTAAGCTAGCTGCAGTAATTACGTGCAGGAAAATGCTGCAGATTACAATAAATTCTGTCTTAGGTCAAGTTCAGCCTATAACAATAAGTTGATTTAAATGAAAAGAAATTTACCAAACGAGCCTATCACTGGAACGTTTATCAAAATCAGATGTAAAATAAGACAATTATATAATTTCAAAGCTCTGTTTGTTTTCATAACATAATTTTCATAACATGATAATATACATTGTGTACAGGCATGCCAGGATCCGGTGACCGGGGAAATAATATGTACAGCGCTTAGAGACACAATGTGATAAAGCGTTACATAAATGTAACTGCTATTTTTGTTTTATGCCCCGTATGAGTAATATGCAAATGAGAGAGAGCCAATAATGTCACCCGGTCACCATTTCTTTAATATTTTACTAAATGAAATGTAGATTAATTCTGTTTTTGGAGAATGAACAATATGGAAGCACTTTCATTGAATCACAATATGTGTTTTATAACAACAGCAATTCTACATATTCACAGAGAAATGAATCATGTTTCATGCTGTAATGAAAAAAAAATATATAGAAATATTTCATTTCATACAATGACATACCAACAATATAGTGAGTGGGGAGGTTATTAATTCCATCTTTTGCATATGGCTTGTTGTGCATATAACTGTAAAATAATGATAATAATAATATAGGTATATATACCCAAGGAAGCCATTTCAGTTCTGAAAACTGTTCTCCCAGCGAGCCCTGCTATTATTATTATTATCAAAAATGAAGTAAAGTTTGAAATTGTCATCCATTTTTCAATAGTCCCTCTTGCTGCAGATGACATACATTCTCTTTTTGTGTTAATTTTCTTTGATATTTACCTGAGAAGATTTTGATCTTGGTCGCTTCCTGTCTGTGCCACACATCCACCACGCAATGGACACTAGTCGTACATGTTTCCACATAATAATAATACATAACATTTATAAGGCGCTTACTACTGGACAGGTGTTTCTAAGCGCACTGTGTTTTGTTTATGGTTTGAACTTGGGATTAAAAGAAAAGAAAGAAAAAAAAATGTGGCAGGGGAAAATGTCACAGCTAATACAACTAAACTAATAATTAAAAATCAAAACTGGTGTGCACCTCCAATTGACCAACCCACAACTGTGAATCATCTATCTAACAGGTAGGTTTTGAGTAGGGTTTTGAACTGATTCACAGACTTGGCATTATGAATGTAAGATGGTAGCTTATTCCAAAGGGAAGGGGCAATTGTGGAAATGAAGTCATTGTTGGTCTTTGAATTAATCATGCCATTTTGACTTACTTTTGTTTGTATCTTTAAAGTTACATGAATTAAATTGAATTGTGTGATTTTGTTTGACCATGACAGGAGCTGATGTTCTGCTTCGTGATCAAGCCCAGCAAGTTGCGTCAAAAGGACCTGGAATCCCCTGCATGCATCCCACAATTCAAGGTTCAGGAGATGCTGATGAAAAGATGGGTTCCTTCTCGTGGAAGACAACAAAATCAGATGGATGAAGAAGTAACTTAGCAATCCTTGTACATGTCAGAAGAGTAAAATGCAGGGAAGGGTCAAGTTAAATGCTAGTAAATCACATTGACCTGTAATTTCAAGAGAATGGTTTCAAAATCATGAATAATAATTGTTCCCACACCATAATAGATACAGGTCTGGTAAGTTCTAATGTAGTTTATTTGAACTAAACGCTGTGAAAGAATTAAATCGGAGAACACTGACTAAGTAAAAGTGAACAGATTACCGGTAGCACATGTAGGCATGTGTATTATAATAACCAGGTAAAAACAAATTTCTTCTTTAATTAAAAAGTGTGTTATAATTTGAAGTTCAAATTCTTTAGGATAATAATGATTTGCCGTATGTGATTTTGAAAACCCACATTCTTTTTTGTTTTGTATGTGATATCTGTTTTAAAAGTTGTCTCCTTGTTATGTGTTTTCATTTGATAAGGAAATAAGACGAACTTCAGATTGTTCATGTAGATCACTATGGATCAAATGAAGATCGATTGATTGAACATTGTTTTCATTTCAGGGCAAGTCCAAGGGAATGTCCCCTCAGATGTCAAAAAATCATCTTGACTTAATACAATTGCTATGACACTGTAGCCAAAGAGTTAAATAATTTATTTCCAAAAAAACAATATCTAAATTCTGCAAATTGCGCAAAAATTTGTGCTCTCATTTAATTATAACAGCACACTTTGTATGGGACATTAATCTGAAAATATTCATCTAAAATCAGTTGAATTTATTTTTGATCTAGTTCTTTTATGAATGAGGACCCTCAATTGTCTGGTTTAATTTGCAATTGGTAAGAAAGGATCAGCTCATTAATTATGCATATTTATGTGATTTTCTGGAACCACGTGTCCCCATAGGTAAGGATTTGAGTATGTACATTTTTTAGCTTTTTCTTAATCTTTAAATATCAAACATTGACATACCCCCCCCCCCTCCACAAAGTTTGAAGGGGGTATGTAGGAATCAGCATACGGTCCAGCAGGTGGCAATCAGTCGGACCATTGTATTTGCACTTCAAACTACCTCCTCAATTTTTAACAAATTGTCATGAAATTTGGAACTCACATTAGTCTTTAGGTAAAGATGTACAAGACACATTTCTGTGTGTGTCAGAAATCGTGTTGCCAAAAACATATAGCAAAAATTGGGTAAAAATATTGTGGTTCAAACTACTTCATCAGTTTTCAACCAATTCCATTAAAATTTCGTTTACAGATTGGATTTGAGGTAAAAATGTGCAAGACACATTTTTTGTGTATGTCGAAAATCATGTTGCCATGGTTACAACATATATCATGAAATTGGGTTAAAGTCTTGTAGTTCAAACTACTTGATCAGTTTTCAACCAATTCTAATGAAATTTGGCTTACACATTGGATTTTAGGTAAATATGTGCAAAGCACATTTCTGTGTGTGTGTCAGAAATCATGTTGCCATGGTAACAGCATATATACCAAAAATAAGATTTAAAAAATCTTGCAACTCGAACTACATCCTCAACTTTTAATGAATTCTCATGAAATTTGGCTTACACATTGGATTTGAAGTAAAGCTACACAAGCTACATGTAGTAACCTTGACTTCTAATGCTCCACCTCCCCCCCCCCCCCCCCCCCGAGTGACAAGAATCAAAATACCCCTGGAGGCCGGGACTATTAAATTTTAACCATGTCTTACCCTAATTCACCCCTTGCGTGTAACTGGTACCATAACATTATCCTCTCTCCCATGAAGTCACTGCTGAAATCCTTAAGATAAAGTTAAAATGCTACACTAAAATTACTATTCCTGCCCTCTCATGCATCAAATTCCAATGAATACCTCATAGTATTTGCTCAAGTTACTGAACATGTTCATAATTGATCATTACTATATCACAACACCTTTGACTGTGCAAGTTCTAAAGGACTCTCCTCTAAAAAAACTGGGAAAAAATTGAAGGCTTATTTCTACCCAGCCTAATTTCTGTACCCTTCATATAAGTGGGCAGTGCTCACACGAGCATGTTTAGTTTTCCATCATTTTGGTGTCATTTGAAAGTTGAGATTACTTTCTAAAGCCCTTTTCCCCAAAGTGATATTTTTTTGGTAGCCATTTCTAAATTGTATAGTTTTTTTGAGATGCACTGTATAATAACACAGCTAAATCCAAATGCTCTGAATATTTTTCAGAGGTTGAAATTCTTAAGGTGCAGGATATCTTGGGCTTGCCCTTCTTTATTGTCTTTCTATAACTTCTCATCCAGTCTGAACTGTATATGTCACAATTTCATATTTCTATTCTTAACAAAATGTTATACATATGTATGTGTGTGTGTATGTATGCATGTCTGTATGTTTATAAATCATGCATTGTACATAATCTGATATATTTTTCCTCATTGTATAGAGATTATATTACAAATGCCAATTTATTCTCTGACACGAACGAGCAGTTGAAAAGAAATTATTATATTTTCGTAATGTTTGAAATATCATGTACAGTCCACTAATACATGCATATTTTAATTATAGAATCTATACAGAATGGTTTGCTGAAAATTTGCTTGTCAACTGGTTTTTCCATCAGTTTGGTCAGTTAACGGGGAAACCATGTAAAGTGAATATTGCTTTCAGATGTGCAGTTCTTAAGTTTATAGATCGAGTGATTGATTGGTATTTTAAAAGTATTGGTTATTCTTGTAATTCACCGTTTCATTACTCTATGGTTTGTAGTTAAGCATATTTCATCTAATTGCTAATTTTGAGTACCGGTAGTGGTAGTTTTTGTTCATTGATGTTCTAGTTTCATTTTATATAATCTTGCCATTGTAATTGTCGCTTTATTACTGTATCACGTGTGTGAAGTCTCATTTGTAGTCCAAGTGACGCTAAAGATATTTGGCCATGGATGCATGAAATCATGTTTGTTATCTTTTTTTTTCATTGACACCTATCATCATCTAGGGTTAGAAGACAATTATTTTACTCTTTCATTGTAACTACTCTCAATGTATTGTGCTTTATATCTTTATTGAAAAAGGCACTATAGAAATTTTATTAGTAGTATTGTTATTATTTTATGTGGAGCGTTGTGGCCCAGTGGATTAGTCTCCGGACTTTGAAACAGAGGGTCGTGGGTTCAAATCCCAGCCATGGCGTAGTTTCCTTCAGCAGGATTTTTATCCACATTGTGCTGCACTCAACCCAGGTGAAGTGAATGGGTACCTGGCAGGAATTTATTCCTTGAAATGCCGAGTGCTGGAAAGACTGCTTGAGCTACAGCCAGGGTAATAATATCCAAGTCCTTTGGAAGCGCATAGAGACGATATTCATAATGTGTTATGCGCTATACAAGAACTGACTATTATTATTATATATATCAATTACATTCATAATATAAGCCCTTTACATTGAGAATGAAATTGATAAATCCATATGGTGATATTTCAAAGTTTTGATTAAACTATAATAAAACCTGTGAAACCACATGAATTGTATAAAATAGAAAAATCAAAGAAACTGATTGATCAGTGAAAGTTTTAGATTGAATAAATGATGAAAAAGTTTTGTGCATTGGAATGTTGAGATCATTTAGTAAAATGGCAATTTGACCAATATGTGTGATGTCACATATTAAGTATATGTTTCAG
The DNA here is from genome assembly GCF_037042905.1 of Lytechinus pictus. Classification (NCBI taxonomy): domain Eukaryota; kingdom Metazoa; phylum Echinodermata; class Echinoidea; order Temnopleuroida; family Toxopneustidae; genus Lytechinus; species Lytechinus pictus. Next base: position 35,030,655 of record NC_087245.1, read on the forward strand.
TTGTTATGATTAGGTTAATGAGTAGCCCAAACGTACCAAAAATCAAATCAGATATATCTTTTCAGGTTTTTAATTGGGGCTCTGGCCTCAAATTTTTATACTGTCATAAAAGCCTGGCCTTTTCTGACAGTATGAAAATTTTGCTGGTCACTGATTCCATAGTGAGAATGAAGTTATTTATGATTTACCATTGTTGCGCCTCCCTCATAAAACCATGGACCAAGGATGGAGGCCTTTAAATTTTGTTGATTGCATATATAGGGATAAAAATAATTTGTTATGTGATTTACTAACTCTCATGTCAGATCGCATAGCGTGGTGTACCATTGTTTATTCATTCTCAGATGCATACTACAAGTAGTACGTAGTAGTAGTAGTAGTAGTAGTAGTAGTAGTAGTAGTAGTAGAAGTAGTAGTAGTAGTAGAAGTAGTAGTAGTAGTAGTAATAGTAGTAGTAGTAGTAGTAGTAGTAGTAGTAGTAGTAGTAGTAGTAGTAGTAGAAGTAGTAGTAGTAGTAGTAGAAGTAGTAATAGTAGTAGTAGTAGTAGTAGTAGTAGTATTAGTAGTAGTAGTAGTAGTAGTAGTAGTAGTAGTAGTGTAGCCCGCCTCGACCCTTTAAATGAAGAGAAAAGACAGACACGTGTTATTTCTTGGTAAAAGTAACAGTAGAATGCCCTTCTCACAAAGTGTGGTCAAACTCCTGCAGTATCTGGACTCTTCGATTATGTTACAGGGGTAACCATCATTACCAATAGAGGGACTGCCAGGTGTGCTAATTAAAGGCCTGCTTGTACCTTTGTGTACTTTGTGGGCCTGCCCACACTCTCCCCCCGAAAAAATAAGCTGGCCGGTTCATTTTCATGGTACCCTATCATCATCAACTTTCAATACAATGTACGATAACGGTTTCAATACAACAGTTTAAACAAAAATATGCATGTATTCAAATAAACGCTTGCACACCTAGAGTAGTCATCTGGTATCAAAAGAATGAGAGAACTCATTTCTGTGGCAGAGTCAAAAGGAAAAAAAATAAAAAATTCACTTCCTCATGGAATTATTCCATTTCAGAGGTCTGGAAGAAGAAAAGAGGCCTTCCTTTCTTATCCAAGCAACTTTTACAGTTGTTTCAAGTAATAATTTTTCCGTCGCAGTATCTGCGTACTCTCCGTAATTACCCTGAAAGTCACCCATGCTACCCTAACATTACCTTTTAGCAGGACTTTTCACTATCGGTACAATCCAGCACAAAAGATAACCAGAGGACTCTCTAGAACATGCAAAATGTCCAAAAGGTTTTTCTAAACATCCAAGAACTCATGATCTTAAAAAAAAAAAAACATAAAAATAACTTATTTTAAATTAGAATATCTGCCGCAGTCTCTTTCCAAGATGTCATATTCATGATTTTGGTGTCCGAGCTAGACATACGGTTTAGTGTTCGTATAGGTCAATTGTTCAAATGTTCAAATTAGTTCTGACCAAATGTCGGCTGTGGGGCGGGGGTCCTTGTCATCCATGGCTGCCATTGCTGGAATTGTCCCGCGTCCCACGCAGGCCTGGAGATAAACGAAGGCATTTCATGAGGTATACGAACCTGCTGCTGTCCTCTCGGTAGGCCGGCATCCCATGACCAGGGGTCTGCTTGATGCATCATCCTCTGGTGTGGTTGTGTATGCGGGTAGTACAGCCCTGGCTGTCCATTCATCCTCGGGAGCTCAGTTTGCACCATGTTGACATTGGGGTCCCGTCGCCATTGCTGAGGCTCACCAAGCTGAGTATAGGTCAGAACCGGCGGAGGCTGTCTCCTGCGTGGTGGGTTCCGACGATCCTGCTGCGGAGGGCTACAGTCTCCTGAGTCGTAGAGGTCAGCATCCTGTGAAGAAAAGAAAGTGGGAGGTGGTGGTGGTGGTGGTGGTGGTAGGAAAGGTGGCATTGGGACAGGTGGGATTGGGGCAGGGGGAGGTGGAGGTATGTTAGCAGGATGAGGTAAGGGTGCTTGAGGTGTGCCTTGCTGGTTATCATCAGCAATCCTGCTGTCTGGTGTTGGCTGCAATGGATACCTTGGCTCAAGTCGAGATGGGGGCTGAGGTGGAGGTGGCGAAGCTGGTGGTGATGCAATGTGTGGATGAACAGGAATAAGCGTGACTTCTTCATCATCCGAGTCACCACTTTCGTCTCTCATCTCTGCTGGGGAGGCCTGTGGTAGTGCCCGAGGTATTCGTCTCTGCCTGTCTCCGCTTGGCTGATCCTGCTGAACTCGCAATCCCAAGTAATCACAGGGCAACAACATATTGCGATGGAGCACTCTAACTCTACCTTGACCGATCTCAGGACAGACTTCATATACAGGGATGTCTGGAGAAAGACGCCGTTTCACGATATGAACTTGCTTCTCCCAGTATGACCGCAATTTTGAGGGCCCTTGCTGTGGTACCATATTTCTCACCAGTACCCTATCACCTTGCTCTAAGGGGAGTGGATGTAGTCCCTTGTCTCTGGTTTTCTTTGTAGCTTCTGCCTTGGCCTGCGATGTATGCTTTGCCAGGTCATAGGCTTCCCTCATGGCTGTTTTCCATCTCTGAGCATATGTCTTTTGGTCACCAGTTGTGGAGTGTTCTTCATTCAGTCCGAATGCTAAGTCGATTGGTAGCCTTGGTGTATGACCAAACATCAGGAAGGCTGGGGCATAGCCAGTCGCCTCGTTTCGAGTAGAATTGTAGGCGTGGACTACTTTAAGTAGGTGCTCCTTCCAGTTTGACTTTTGCTCCACGGTAAGCGTCCTCAACATCGAAAGGAGTGTCCTGTTGAAACGCTCAGCTTTTCCATTCCCTTGGGGGTGATAGGGAGTTGTCCTTGAATTCTGCACCCCTGATAGCTGCTGCAGCCGGTGGAATAACCTATTCTCAAACTCGCCTCCTTGATCATGGAGTATCCGGCGGGGAAAACCGAATCTAAGTACAAAATCATTAAAGATTCTGTCAGCTGCAGTTTGGCCAGACTTATTCCTCGTGGGATATGCTTGAGCATACCTTGTAAAATGATCAACCACAACAAGTATATACTCATAACCACCTTTACTGGTTTCCAGGTGTACAAAGTCTATGGAGATGAGCTTTAGGGGCTCAGATGTCACGATTGGTACCATTGGAACTCTAATCTGTCGGTTAGGTTTACGCTGGATGAGACAGCTACATTCATGATGGATGAAGTGTTCCACATCTTTCTGCATGTTTGGCCAGTAGAACCTTTGCCTTGCTAAATCGAGTACTCGAGCTACACCAAGATGACCCATGTTTACATGCAGATCCTTGAGCACTCGCATCCGGTAGCATGGAGGTAGGACGATTTGTCTTCTAGTTGGTGTTCTACGATGGAGGATACCATCTTGCCCTAACTCCAGTTTCTTCAACTCTCGCAAGAGGGCTCTCTCTTCACTAGAAGCAGACCTCCAACATGTGGGGGTTGGAGAGTTGTCCTGTTCTTTCAGTTTGATGATCTTTCCAAGCACACGGTCATCATGCTGAGCCTTGGCGAGTTCTTCCTTGGATACTTCTTGGATTGGGGATGAGCTATCGTCCAAACCCTCAGCCATGGCAATATCCGCTGTAAGGCTGGCTACTAGTGGAAGGGTTTCCTGAGCTTCATGCACTTGTGTCACTGCTACACATATACTGGAAGCTGGCGATTGTTCTGTGCATTCGTCGATGTATGTCTCTATGTTCAGAGGCATCCTTGACAGCGTATCTGCATCAGCGTTGGCATGGCCTGGGCGGTATTTCACTGTGAAGTTGAAGTCAGCAAGCTCTGATACCCATCTTTGCCCAGTTGCATTCAACTTTGCGGTAGACATCATGTAGGTCAGCGGATTGTTATCTGTGTAGACAAGGAAAGAGGGAGCATAGAATAGGTAGTCGCGGAACTTGTCACATACTGACCACTTCAGGGCTAGAAATTCCAATTTGCCAGAGTGCAAATTATAATTCCGCTCTGCCGGTGTAAGGGTGCGGGATGCATAGGCGATCACCCGTAACTTTCCATCTTTGCGCTGGTACAAGACTGCTCCAAGACCTTCCTGTGATGCATCTGTGTGTAACACGAATGGCTGTGAGAAATCTGGAAAAGCCATAACGGGTGGTTGGACCAAATGATCGATTAGCATCTCCACTCTCTCTTGGTGAAGTTGTGTCCATGTTACAGGAGTGCGGGAAGAAGCCTGGTGGTGTTTCTTAGATGCCTGTTTGTTAGATTTCTTCTTCTTCTTGGTTCCTCCTGAGCTGACGTCTGTTGTTAAAAGGTTGTACATGGGTTTTGCCATCTTTGAGAAATCTGGTATATACCGACGGTAATAGCCGAGTAGACCCATGATTTTCCTCACGTCTCCAACGGTGGCTGGTTTCTTTTCCTTCAAAGCCAGTACTGCAGTTATGTCGGCCGGGTTTGGTCGATGGCCCTCAGCTGAAACAAGGCGTCCCAGGTAGTTAACCTCTTCCTGGAAAAGATGACATTTGGCAGGCCGTAGCTTCATTCCATGTTTTTGCACTGTCTGAAGGATTGTTCTGAACCGAGAAACATGTTCCTCAAACGTCTTACTGTAGACAAGAATGTCATCCAGGTATGTGACACATATTTCGTTGTTGAGACCCTCTAGACAAGATTCCATCTTTGGAAAGCAGCCGGAGCGTTTTTCAAGCCGAAAGGAATCCTCACCCATTCGTACAATCCCCAAGGTGTAATGAAGGCAGTGAGGGGACGGCTGGCCTCATCCATAAAACCTTGGTGGTAGGCTTTACCCTGGTCCAGCGTTGAAAACCACCGATTGCCATCTAAAGTGTCCAATGTGTCTTGGATTCGGGGTATTGGCTGGCGATCGGCCATGGTCCTCTGATTAAGTTGGCGATAGTCCACACACAATCGCAAAGTCCCATCCTTCTTACGCACGCACACTATTGGAGATGAGTAAGCAGATTTTGACTTTGCAATCCAGCCTCGGCTAATCAGGTCTCGTAGATATTCACGCACTTCCTTCATCAGGGGTGGAGGGACCGCCATGTATGTCTTCTGGACCGGTGTATTGTCAGTCAGTGTAAGATGCATCTGTAATGATTGGATACACCCCATGTCTTGTTCATTCTTGACAAATGCAGCGCTTTCTTCCTTCAGCATCGCCTCCACTCCTGCTTTCTGGCCGTCATCCAGATGGGACAAGTCGACTGATGGGGCCCATTTCTCAGTTAGCAGGCTGTCAGCAGATGTAACAGACACCTCGGCGACATGCGCCTTCATGGTTGGGTGTGGTCTGCCCTCCTGGAGCAACTCTGCTGGTAATACAGAGCGCAGTGCAGTTAGTTTCCCCAAGCATGAATACGATGGTAAGGTGATACTGCACTTCCTGTCGTTGGTGATTGGGGTGGATATCTTCATGCGTCTCCCAGCCTTGAGGTCGACAGGTGTTGACTCGATGCTCAACCCGTCGGGAAGGACATGAAGGGGGTCGGCTTCCAACAGGACAGTGGTTGAGTCGGCGAGGTTGAGGCGGACATTGCAGACAATCATTCGAGTCTGTCCAGGGTTGATTGTAATGGGATGTCTGCCCATCAGGACACTGCACATATCCTCTCCTTCATGGCCCTTCAGAATAGCAGTGAGCGCATTGATTTTCTGCCAATGAGATTTAGGGAGGATACGATTAAGGGATATCTTGGCATCATTCTTGGAGTCTTCCTTGATGAGTTCCTTGATAACATTGTAACCGATGATCGGGTGCCTCATTGCTTGATTGGTTACGAGGACAGGAACGGTGATGGCTGGTTTCTGTTCACGCCTTGGTATTCTCAACTGCAGCTTCACCCATCCTTCATATGAGACGACTGTATCATTCACTGCAGCCACCTGCAAAGTCTCCTCTCCATCTAGGATTGCTGAAATGGGTAGGACTTGGGTTTTGGGTATGTAGGTTTTGGGTATGTACTGTCGCAGCCAATCTAAGGAAATTATTGAGACTTGTGCTCCTGTGTCCCACAAGACTTCAACATGCGTATCATTCAGCACCAAAGATACAAGGCATTGTTTTCCAATAAGTTTTATCATTCGCGTCCTCGTCTTGGGGTTTATTGTAGGTGTTGTCGAGTTGAGGGTAGGTCGGGACTTTGATGGATCGGAGGTTACTGGTTGTCCCTCCCAAGTAACCCTACCCCGTTTCCCTGCCTCCTCATGTTGCATCCCCTGGCATAATGTTCAGAGCTTCCACACCGGAAACAGTGGCGGCAGCTCTCTCCTTGTCCTTGTTGCTGGCATGCCTCGCAGCCCCTCTCTCTCCTGCCAGATCTTGGTCCTCTCGGTTGAGCCATCAGAGCACTGAGCTCGGCCTTCACAATCTGTTGGATGCTGTTCGTCAGCTCTTTCAAGTTCAGTGCCTCTGTCTTACTCGTTTGCTTAGAGGTGGTCTCAGGCTTTGCCGGTTCTGCGATGGCAGCAGCAACTCGGGCTTGGCGAGGTTTCAGCTTTTGTTGACGCTCACTCTCATGTGCAACTGCAGTGGTCAACACCTCCAGAAGCTCCTCATCCGATACATCTTGTTGTAGAGTAGACCTGAGCTCATGCTGGATAACAGCATCCTGGAGACCGGTGGAGATTGCTCTCCACGCCATCTTGTGGACCTGCGTACTCCCATAGCAGATTGCTGCCCCCTTTTCCTCTGAGGCGAACAGTACCTTTTGTTTCAAGTCCAGGGTGCGGAGCACGAAGTCATGTGGCGATTCCTTTGGAACCTGCACAGCCGAGGATAACTCCTGGAAGAGTGCAGTAGCGTCCCTCTCCCTAAAATGGGATCGCAGGAGGCGACGCAACAGTGGCAAGTCCAAATCACCTCGACCCTCCAAATAGCTCCGGAGCGAGAGCCCTGGATTCACAGCACGCACCACTGCTTCGGTGATCTCCTCAGCTGGAAATCCTTTTTTCAAGCCACTGTTAATCTGTCTTGCGAGGGAAACGAAAGAGAGTTTGTCCTTCTGGCTAGGCTCGCCAATCTGCCCCTGTATCCTAAACTCCTTTCTCCACGTGACTGGAGTATGTGGCAGCTGGTTGGTCATCTTGAGGATGGGGGATCTCTGTGACGTGTCGTCTGCCTCTTCAGCTGGCTGGTCTGACTTTGGCTGGGTGGGTGGTTCCCTTGGAAGCTTAGTGGTCCTGGCCTTTACCTCAACCACATTCTCATCTCCATCTCTGTCCCCCTTTCCCAGGATCTTGGCCAAACCCTGCAACACTGATTTGCCTCCGTCCTCTGAATCCTCCAGCTCATCCCCATCTACGAAGCGTCTGACGACATGCTTCAGTCCTGCTCGCCCTTTCGACTTGGCCTTCCCCACGTCTTCCTCAGGTAGCTTGAGCTCCGCTGCCGCCTTTAGTAGCTGCTCCTCCGTGCTCGCTGACAATCTCTGCAGCACATCGTCGATCAGCTCCTCAAATCCTGCCATCATAGATAGCTCCGGAATCGGCCTTCTTGTCAAGCTGTCTCTGGAATTGGGTAGGGCCTCGTCTAGGGCTGTTCGGAGATGTTGGAGTTGGGTGGAGTCGCTAGGGAGAACTCGTACACCATCTCAGCATCCTCCGGGCAGTGCCTCCAAAATGTAGCCCGCCTTGACCCTTTAAATGAAGAGAAAAGACAGACACGTGTTATTTCTTGGTAAAAGTAACAGTAGAATGCCCTTCTCACAAAGTGTGGTCAAACTCCTGCAGTATCTGGACTCTTCGATTATGTTACAGGGGTAACCATCATTACCAATAGAGGGACTGCCAGGTGTGCTAATTAAAGGCCTGCTTGTACCTTTGTGTACTTTGTGGGCCTGCCCACACTCTGGTATATTGTAAACCTGGAAAGTACCATTGGTGATATAACATTTATCTTTTCTTTATCACTCTAAACAAACTCTTATTCTATCTACATGCTCCAATACTAAACTGGGGATAAACTTCCATAAGAATGTATAACAGGTCTGTACTTCATTCTATGAGAACCTTACAGACATAAACATTCAAAGTTTATGATTTTGCCTACTATTCTTTGCATCAGAAAGTTCAAACCACAATGGAACTACATAATGTTCAATTAATAATACTCTTCCAATGTACTTCTTTTCTGGCATAGAAATCACAGTCAATCAACATCACTCTTCAACAATTAGTACTTCTTAGAACTCCTTCTACATCATATAGTCACTCACATAATCAATAACTTTTAACTGGCATTAGTTAATATTCAACATCCAATCACACTCAACAATTCAATGATTATAATAACTTGAAAGATGAACCAAGCTTACCTTTAAATGAAGAGAAAAGACAGACACGTGTTATTTCTTGGTAAAAGTAACAGTAGAATGCCCTTCTCACAAAGTGTGGTCAAACTCCTGCAGTATCTGGACTCTTCGATTATGTTACAGGGGTAACCATCATTACCAATAGAGGGACTGCCAGGTGTGCTAATTAAAGGCCTGCTTGTACCTTTGTGTACTTTGTGGGCCTGCCCACAGTAGTAGTAGTAGAAGTAGTAGTAGTAGTAGAAGTAGTAGTAGTAGTAGTAGTAGTAGAAGTAGTAGAAGTAGTAGTAGTAGTAGTAATTTCACAAACAGTCATGCACATCTTGGTCAGTTTGCAAATAAGGGAACCAGTGACGTCACCCACTCACTATTTCTTTTCTATCTAATTATGTGAAAATTGAATATCATTTTCATATTATAATGCAAACAATGAAATATTGTGTAATTCGAAACACAATAGAAATATGAAGAGTTTAGTTGCAAAAGGGCTTAGGTCCACTTTGGACCATTCTGAGAAAAACCATGTTTTTTATTCTCACTTACTGCACTATTCTTATGAGAAACTAAATTGTCATGATGTACTACCCTATCATGTGAACATAAAATTGGGTATAAAAGAAATCTACCTGTCTTCAATTTTTTTCTATAAATTCTTTTAAAAATTATCATTGTGGACCTAAGCCATTTTGCAAGTAAACTGAAATGAATCCAATCTATTTTGATTAAAAAAGTGATTTTTCTTTGCCACTTTTTTTCACGTTTTCATATTAATTTCAAATTTTCTTTGTATTCAGCAAAGCGACTGAAAATTTAGAGGTTTTGAGACAGAAAACAATAAAATTTATGAACAATGGAACTAACACCTTTTGACAAATGAGCTCTTCAGAAGAGTTTGTTTGCAAAAGGGGTTAGGTCCACTCCAAGAAAATCATTTTTTTTTTTATTCTCCTATATTGCATATTCTTATGCGAAACTAAATTTTCAAGATTCCCTACCATGACACATAAAATTGGGTATAAAAGAAATCTACCTTTATTCATATTTCTTTAAATATTCTTTTCCAAAAAAATTCGGTGTGGACCTAATCCCTTTTGCAACTAAACTGAAATGGACCTAACCCCTTTTGAAAAAAAAGTGATTTTTCTTTGCCATTTTTGATCACTTTTAAATAGGAATTTCAACTTTTCTTTGGTATCATTTTATAGAGCTACTAAAAATCTATACATTGAGACCAAAAAATCAAATTTGATGAAAAATGGACCTAAGCCCTTTTGCAAGTGAGCTCTTCATATAGTAAATGACATCATGGACTCTCTAATTTGCACATCCCCATGTTCTACATAATATATAATTTGTGTAAAAAAATACAATTTAAAAAATCAAAGTTTTTGTTTTACATCTGATTTTGATGAAAATTTCATTGTTATACATGTTTAATTTTTTCCCTTTTGATTCATATCAATTTTTCTTTGGTGTGAACTTCCCCTTTAAGTATTGTTATCTTGTACTGTGTTTAACTGTGACAGAATTCAATTTCAATAAATTTTATGAGACGACAATATGAATCAAAGTGTTTAAGAGCAGTGATTTAAGTGGGTTCTTACAGGTCTTGAAATACTGTGAAGTCTTGGTTTTGGTTCATCATTTTGATACCACAGGTTCATTTACCCTAAATGACCTTTGACCTTCATCATGTGACCTGAAAATCCTGCAATATCATCAGTAATACTTGAGTACCTTTGTATTCAAGTTTTATGAAATACATCCATAAACTTTCAAAGTTATGGTGACCTTTCCAATACTTAATCTTGGTTAAGATTTCATAAATCATGGTATGTGAAAATTTGTCAAACTCATGTTTGTTATTATTTTCTCAATCCTCTTCACACTTGGCAGTACGTAAGGTCTCAACAGCTGAACGCAAGTTTCTTCTGTTCTGGGCGAGTATCGCCAGCCCATTCCAAGTTTGGTTGATTTGTATAATTTCTTGTTCTATGGTTCTCCTGCATGTCCCTTTTGGTCTGCCCCTCTTTCTTTGCCCGTGTGGTGTCCATCGTAGTGATGTCTTGTATGTCTGGTACTGTCCATGTGCAGTATGCGTCCCAACCATCTCCAACTTCTTCTAGTTATTTCTATGTTTATGTCATTGATTCCTGTTATTTCTTGCACTTCCTTGTTTGTTATTATTTGTAGTCATATTGGCCTGTATTCTGAAGTCAGGTTTAACTTAGACTCAGGTTTAAAGTTGTGGTTTAAGTATGGGAAGCCAAAAGTATCAATTTTTTTATTAAGTTTTACGTTTCTTATGTTTACTGTGCTCTTTCCTGATTCATCGATGGTGAAGACAATAATCTATATAATACTTCCTAGACAATTATGAATGATTTGAGAGCCAAATGAGCTGAAATATGATATCTCTACCGTTAGTGATTTATGTAACAATTGGCTGTCCATACTTAAACCACAACTTTAAACCCGAGTTTAAGTTAAACCCGACTTCAGAATACGGGCCCTTGTATTTAGAATTCTGAGGACATCTCCCCTCAAAGCCCCTCAGCTTTGACTTTATTATTTTGTTGGTCGTTGATGTTTCTACTCCATAGAGTAATACTATCCTATACTTCGGTACTGTTTTATATTTGTAGTTCTTGATATCTCTCTTGATTTCCATATAATGTTCAGATTGCTGAATGCACTTGCTGCTTTAATCCCCAATCCTTACTTTTAATCCTGTCATGATATTTCTACTGTTGTTTATAGAGTGATCCTCAAATAGCAAATATCATCAACTTGCTCAATGTCTTTCTCATTTAATTGAGCAGACTATTTGTGATTCCCATTGATCACCATCAGTTTTGTCTTCTCATTTATTTTGAGTCCAACCTGGCTGGCTTCAAAAGCTCATGTGTGTCTTTTCTTGCATTTAGTTTCTATAGTATGTGATGTCAGATAGATGTCATTGGCAAAATGTTAATCTTCTAGGGAAGTCGTCAATGTTCATTTTATTCCTGAATTTGTTCCATTATTAGTTCAGTAATTCTCGGCATGACCCAGTCAGCTGCAAACAAGAAAAGAAAAGGTGATAGCATACACCCCTGCCTTACTCCTGAAGTTATATTAAACCAATGCACATGAACCCGTAATACATTTTCTTGATTATGTTTACATATTTTGTTCAGTTTTGTTCAGGGATATTTGATTCTGCTGAGGCTAAGGTCAGGTCCACATAGTCCAAGGAGAACATATAGGTAGGCCTAAGTTTAAAACTCCTAGCAGACAGTCTAATGGCAACTAGTTGTGAGAATTTCCATTTCTTAAATTACAAAAAAAAATCATAGTGCTTTAGACCAAATAGACAATGAAGTCTAAAACATATATTTCACACATTAATGCTTGGATATATTCGGGGGAGCTCAATAGAGTCCTATGTTAGACCCTAATTTTAGCCTAAAAAGAATGTTATGTTGCCCTCCGCACATCCGACCGACCGTTATAAAATGGACAAAAAAAATCAGTATAGACTCAAACATACCAATGCAATGGTGTTGTTTTTTTATAAAATGTCAGATTTGGCCAAAGAATTTGCTAAAATTTGCAATCAACGGCTTAAAAAAACGACTGACCAACCAAAAATTTCTGATTTGGGCATCGTCAAATTTTTTTAAATCTAGGCCTTAAAACAGTGTGTGCACCACTGATCTGAACACTACAGACCAGTGGTGTGCATGGAGTCTACCGTAGTGCATAATGCAGGTTAACCCTAAAAGGACTGGGCTATATGAGATGTATTGAGGACTGGGGGCAAGATGCCCCCCCCCCTTCTGATCTCGGCTGCCATTCCTGCGATTGCACCAAACTTTGGCACGCACATACTTTACCACATAAAGTACAAGCCAGTATTGAAAAAAAATATATATATATTTATTATGGATAAATTATGCGAATTTATTCTTTAACACCCAATTACACTTCAAATTTTCATTTTTTTCCAGGTGTCATCTTTTTAATCTTATATAAAGGATTCCACAAAGAAAAATGGCAAAAGTCAATTTTTGTCTCACCTGCATAGCAGAGTGAGACTATAGGCACCGCTTTTCCAACGGCGGCGGCGGCGTCAACACCAAATCTTCATTAACCGAAGGTTAAGTTTTTGAAATGACAGCATAACTTAGAAAGCATATGGACCTAGTTCATGAAACATGGCCATAAGGTTAATCAAGTATTACTGAACATCCTGCCCGAGTTTCATGTCACATGACCAAGGTCAAAGGTCATTTAGGGTCAACGAATAACTTTGGCCAAATTGGGGATATCTGTTGAATTACCATCATAACTTTGAAAGTTTATGGATCTGATTCATGAAATTTGGACATAATAGTAATCAAGTATCACTGAACAATCTGTGCAAATTTCAGGTCACATGACCAAAGTCAAAGGTCATTTAAGGTCATTGAACTTTGACCATTTTAGAGGTAATTATTAGATTGCTGTCATAACTTTCAAAGTTTATAGATATAGTGTATAAAATGTGGATATAGGGGTAATCAAGTATATCACTGACAAGTTTTAGGTCACATGATCAAGGTCCAATGTCAATGAACGTAGTATTGTATCATTATATGAATGGTGTTTTTTGTGAATAATTATTTACATGGTGTTTTTCAAAGTCAGCACTGCTGCTATATTGAATCGCGTGATGCAGGTGAGACCGCCAGAGGCATTCCACTTGTTTCCTTATGTATTTCTTTGTTTTTAGAATTTCTTATGTATTTCTCTGTTTTGTCATCATCACAACTAAATTAAATCCTGAAGTAATTACAGACTGAAAAAAAAGAAATAACACCAACTAATCCTGGTGATTAAAAGAAATCAAATTTCTGTAAGAAGACTCTCCTCATTATAGCTGGTGATAAAAAGGACATTAACATTGAAATACAGTTCAAATTATCAACAAATAACACACAACAAATACATAATTATAAAAGAAAAAAAGGAAATGGTAGAAATAAAAAATGAAAGAGAAAAATAAGAAAAGAGAGAAAAAAAGAAGAAGAAGAGGAAGGAGGAGAAAAGTAAATAGATGATGATAGTAACGAAAGAACGAAGAACAAATCAATGTGCCCTTTTTGTTTTAATGAAATACTTTACCTTTTTTGAAGTAAAACATTATTTTAGGTTTAAAAAACTCGCATCGATTAGTAAGGTCTTTCCTTGTTTACAAAAATGCTTAGAATGTTCAGTTTTCAGGTTAGAATATCACATTTTTTTTGGCCCGTGCGTTTTGCGGTCTCATCAATTATTGTTTAATAATTAAGGTACTAATATTGTTCTCGGTTACAAGTGCGTTTAGAATGTCCAGTTTTCAGGTTGAAATATCACAATTCTTGAGCTCGCGCTTCCTGCTCGCATTGTTCGATTGGTGAGATATGTCCCGTAGGTATGTATCCTATCATTCACTAAATGTAGTCCAGTATATTAAAAATTTCAGGTCGTGCTTTGCGCTTGCGTCAATTCTTTAATTAGATACAAATTTTTTTTCAAGATAACAAAAACTGCTTGGAATATGCCATTTAATTTTCATGTCTTATTATTAAATGAAATGCCCCAAAGTTTGAGCTTGCGATTCGCGCTTGTAACATCTCGCGAGGGTAGGCTGGAAATATTTACATCTCAATAAATAGAATAAAATTCACTAAGCAAAATGCTGAAAATTTGATCAAAATGGGATAACATAAGTTATTGAATTTCTAAGATTTGCATTATTTCGGTGAAACAGTTCGTCTAGGCATGTCTTCATAATATTTATTTGGTGGGCTGATGATCATATCCCACTTGTTCTTTGGTATTTCATTATATGAAATTAGGTTTATTAAAAAATTTCTACCAAAAGCAAGAACTAGAATAATTGGATTGACAACTGATTAAGTGCGTTATAGTCATCTATTGCCGCAACTTATCATAATAGAGACACATCATTTACACATGTATGAAAAAATGAAACAATTATGATTTCATGTAATAACATATAAGAAAAAGGAAAATGGGGATATGACATCATCAGCCCACCTAATGAATATTCATGACGATGTACGTATAACTGCTTTCACAAAATATTGATAAACTTTAAAATTCAATAACTTTGTTATTTGTTATCCGATTTTGATGAAATTTTTAACATTTTGCATTGTGATTTTTACTCTATTTATTTAGATATAAATATTTTTAGCACGGACCATCCCTATAATAACAGTAATTAGCGCCATAATTGACCAAAAAGCGAGTTTCACAATTGAAGATTTGATTTTTTTCTCTAAAATTACAACCTAAATATATATATGTTATCAATTAGAAATCACTTTAAAAAAAGGCTTTGCTCAATCACTACAAAATACACAACTACTTCATGCATTCGATAATCCCATGGTAAATATATCAATTTGCACCAAAATGCAGGTTCCTAGCTGCCCCCCCCCCTAGCTCCATGGGCCCCACTGAATATGCCACTGTGTAGGTATATACTAAAGTTACTTTATACAAAATTTTGTGAAAATAGGTAAATAGATTATATAATTACATAGACTGATGGATCTATTTTTTTATCTTTGTGGTGATCTTTTTTTTTTTTTTTGGGGGGGGGGCTTGATCTTTTTAGGGGAGTTGAACTGCCTCTGCGTGTCATATGCCTGAATATAGCCCCTTTTATTATCAAACCGTTTGTCAAATTCGATCAGAATGTAGTTTGGATCTTATTTCTCTCTGGCCCTTTAACGATGCCGTAGTAAAACCCACTACTTTTGGCTGCATTTTTGGTATGCTAACTTCACGCGATTTACAGCTTGAAAGCGCCATATTGGAATGTGAAATCTTTGTGTTCAACCGACGTTGTTCTTGTAATTTTTCACCTCTGAGAACAGAATAATTGAGCAATTATGGCAGGAACAGGTGCAAACAGTGTTCCTCTGGGAGCTTTGCATCCAGTCTTCAGTGGAGGAGGAAAATCATCTGGAAATGACTCGATGTTGAACGCTGCCCGTGAAGCAGCTGCGAGGGTGACTGCGAACATCCTGAAACGGGATCACGCCGGGATTGCCGGCCGACCAGCGCAGGCCCAGAGTACCGCTACCAGCGGACCTGTGTCGGCCGCTCATCACCCATTAACAATGCCCGGTCAGCGCCAAATCATTGAACGTAAGACACTAAGACGGCTTACTTTAGACAGTATGTTGGTATGTTTAGCTATATTACCCAGGGCAGGGTGACCAGATTTCACAAAATGAAATACGCAGCCTAGATCTAGTAGTACTCAGTAGAATAGATTAAAAAAATAATTATAGGCCCTACGCCTATAATAATACGGGACGACAAAAAAGATCAACAAAGAAGGCTACACAGTGAGTTAGAGTTAGACTTGTGAAAAAAATAAAGAATTGGAAGGGAGGGTGATATGAAGGAGAGAAAGAAAGAAAAATTGAAAGGGAAAATGAAAGAAAAGGATGAAAAATTGAAAGAAAGAATAAAAAGAGAAAAAAAGGTTTCCGTCAATATTTGAATTGAATTTAGAAAGAAAGAAAAAGAAAGGACTTCGGGAAGATGAATAAATGTGTTGAAAGACAAAATGAAGGAGGAAAGAAAAAAGAAAGTTAGAAAAAAGGAGGAAAGAATGATGGAAAGAAAATTGTTTCCTTCATTCTTTTCTTTGAAAGAAACATAAAAAAAAACAGGAAGGGGCGAAGGAAGGGATGGAAAGAAAGAATAAGGGAAAAAATAAAATGAAAGAAAGGAAGAAAGAATTGAGGGAGGAGAGAATGAAAATAAGAGGGGGAAGAGAGAAAGAACGAAAAGAAAAATGAGAGCTAAGGGAGAAGGAAGCAAAGGAAAGAAGGCAGGTAAGACTAGAGAAAGAAAGGAAAATGAACAGAGAAAGGATCAGGACAGAAAGATAGGAAATACAGATTCATGTAAGATGGAACAAAAAAGGGCAGGCAGGAAGGATAGGACGAAGAAACGGGAAAAAAGTTCAAGCAACAAAAACAATCCAATCATCTAACAAAAATCATAATATTTGGTGTTTTTTAAATAAATTTGTATTAAAAAAAAATGTTTTAGAAATGAATAAAATTTCAAAGTGAAACATTTTCAACTTAATAATCAGAAGAAACATCGGGGCATCATACACAACAAGACTCAAAATGAAAGCTGAAACCATTAGATAAAAACTCTATAACTTGTTCCTCCGATTACATCTCCAAATCAGTAATCTGAGAATCCATAATATAATTATACAAATTTCCCGCCGATTTTGTTATTATTTTGGAAAACTGTTTATAATGTCATTGTTTGCACCATTGAGAATCTGCTCCGATCCTACATGCCTAGCTAGTAGCCTGCCACACACAGGCAGGAGGCCAGTTCGTTTGCAATGCATTGCGTTTAGCAAGAAAATCACCGCAGAACTTGCAGAAGTTTAGTTATTGATTTTATTGTTGTTTCTGCTTCGTCATCTGTTGGTATTCGATGAAAATTTACCTTTTTAAAATGTATTAACTACATTTTGTTCAATATTCTGAAATACAGGACAAATAGGCGTCCCGGGAAGGGTTCATTGGGACGCCGGGACAAAGGAGCAAAATACAGGACGATCCCGGGAAATACGGGATGTCTGGTCACCCTGATATTACCCAAAAATTAAAAGGCAAGACTTCCATATGTCCCCTCGTGCCTCGGCCCTCCACTAAAAATTTTAAAAAAAATATGGAGCTAATGTATGGACCATACTCCATACTAGCTCCATATTTTTTTTTTCAATTTTAAATTTTTAGTGGAGGGCCGAGGTGACATGGAAGTCTTGCCTTTTAATTTTTTGGTAATATAGCTAAACATGTCAACATATGGTATGAGAAAAGTTTAAAGCCTAACGTTTTGATCTAAAGTTTAACTTAAAGGTCAAGTCCACCCCAGAAAAACGTTGATTTGATTTTGAATAATCTAGGTTCTAAACATAAAAAATCAAACTAATGTTAGAGTAGAATAATGCTAAAATGAACATCAAATTTCTTCAAAATCGGATGTAAAAATAAAAGTAAGAAAGTTATGGCATTTAAAATTTCGCTTAAATATTTTTCACAAACAAAACAAGTGATATGCACTAACCTTGAGGACTTCGTGTTGATATTTTAAAACATTTTTACATATACTTCTTCATCACGAAGCCTTGAAACCCTTGCCATAGGCATATAAGCGAGACTTGTCAACAAAGATGGATTATCCTAGGAAATCCATCTTTGAAGATAGAAATCACGTAAATTTGTTTGATTCCATTTATCTATACACCTTCATACGCCTAATGGGTATGAAGGTGCAAAAAAAAGAGTTGATAAAAATGTGAAAAATGAGAGGTTTCTTACCAGACCGATCTCGTGTATATCCCTCGATCCATTCATAAACACCGCAAATACAATAAGCGTGACCCTTGAACTGCTTCCTTATGACGTACAGTACCTTCGATAAGGAATGTTACAAAATGCTGTTTTGAAGAACAATTTATAGATAAAAATTATTATTTAACAAATAATAAAATTTGAAACTTGATTATAAATAATTATAATTATAAATTATTAGTATAATAATAATTATTTGTAATCAAGCTTCAAATTTGTTTATATCTGTGTTTATCAATGTACATGTAGCTCTGATGCAAGCATCTTCAAGTTGGCCAATGCAGCAGCAACCAGAGACTTCTAAGCGTCGCAAACGGAGTCGATGGGGTGGAGAGGATGTCAAGGCTGCGCCAGGTGTGGCTACCGTTATCCCTTCAGGCCTGTCAAAGGAACAAGAAACACAAGTCTTATGTGAGTATACCTTTTACATTATTCTGGCTTGAATGAAATTTCATCTATATCTTCAATGTCATTTTCCTCCATTCTAAATATTTGATATTTTTCTCTTGCCATATTACTGCCCTGCAAAACAAAGAAAGACTGATATAAGAATCTGGTCTTCGTAAGTTAGCTTGGATTTTTATTTTGATCTTCATTCTCAATAGGTGAATGTCTTTGCTCTTTACTCAAGTTGTCCCAAGGTTATAATACACATGTTCTTGTATGTATTTTCAATTGGTATTTGGTATTTAGCATGTGTACGAAAATAAATGTGATTTAACTTGACACATGAATTTTCTTCTCACAAATTTACAATTTCCATTTAGTTCAGGTTTTCAGATGTGAAGCTTTGTGAAAGGATGAGCTTGTTTGCTTTCTTGCTTTTTTTTTAGAAGTAAAATAATATGTTGATAAATAGCATGCAGTGTATGATTATCTATAGTCTATTCAAACTGGACGGTCCACTGGTGCCCGCCTGAGGCTGTTCGTAACTGGCGAAATTTCTTCCAGACCGATGGACTGCTTAAACAAAGAAAAACTTAAGAAATTCAGAGTCACCACTTCAGGCCTTTATTTTCTGATGTGGATCTATTTATCAAAACTTTCACATGATACCAAGTAGTTGAGGTAGAGCTACAATGTATGAAAATAATAGTACGAAAGCAGGATTTTTCAATTTTCTTGCTTGAATTTAATCGGCCCGAAATGTTATAATCCCAGTTGCATGGGCGCAGCCATTTTGTTCTGTTTTTTATTGCGATGGATCAATATTCTGAAGTAAACTAAAAGTGCAAACAAAGCAGACAGAGCAAAGTGGCTGTACCCATGCAACTGGGATAATAACTTTTCGGGCTGATAAATTTAAGCAAGAAAATTGGGAGATCCTGCTTGGTTGAATTGGATCTATTATTGATTTCAGGTTTGGAAAAAAAGTCTCAAGTTTTGACCATAGGTCTACATGTAGCTAGCAAATAAAGGCCTGAAAAGTGGTACATATGCATAGTCTAGTGACACAGAATTTCTTATGTATTTCTTTATTTTGGCAGTACACCTGTCTCTGCCGAAAAAATCCTGGGCGGTAAAAAAAAACCCCGGAATGTCTCACCCCTGATTATCTTCAGTTTTGTATCAATAACAATACATAAAACAGGCTTCACACAATGCTTCTATATTGAAGGAAATATGATAAGAATTGTACTTCAATCCTCCGTACAAAAAACTACAACAGTGATTGATGAAATACTTAATCCTTAAGCCTGGTTCTTACCTGGCTAAAAAAATGTTTTGCGAAGAGTTTGCAAGGATGTGAATGTCGAATAATGGTAAAGTCCATCTACATATATTTGCATTTTATGCTGCAAAAATTGTTTGTGTGTAACTTTGGTTTGCTTTTCATTTGCGAAGAAAATTTAAAAGAAAATAAAAAATACTTACTCTTAGTATTGTGACATTCACATTTTTAAGACTTTGTGTTTTTATATTATATTTTTATATATAAAAAAATGCTTTCCCTTTTACCCTTTAGTTTTCTCTTTCCTCATGCATTTTAATGGTATCTTATAGTAAGTACATGTAGTAACAAATGTGCTAGCTTTCAAATACACATGTTGATGTAAATTTACATGTATCAATTACGGTTTTTATTTGTGCCTTTTTGCTTAATTTAGTCTTGTTCAATGTGGCTGATTTATTGAATTTATATTTTTATGTACCTAGTTAACATCTTTCATTATAATCAGGAGAACTTTTAACTCCTTTTCTGTGATTGCCATGTAATCTGTGTATCTACGTGTTAACTTCCTTCTATCCAAAATGTCAGTTGGTATTTTTCTTCAAAATTATCTGCAACTTTCAATATAATTTGGGTTTAGGGTTCAAGTGGCAGTCTCCTTGCCAAACTATTCATTGAAATTTCAGGAAAATCTTCAAAGGGGAAGTAAATGATACAGACATCTGGGCCCTATAACATACAGATTTGTGCATTTTAACAGTGTTAATTTTACACATTTTATTTATATTGATCACTATCAGGATGTGCAACCAATCATTTAAATCAACTTCACAATCGCTTTAATAGCTTTTTGTAACAGGATCCAATTTATTCCAATTGTAGGCTTGTGATGGTATAGCACTGGCCTATATGCGAATGCTCCAAGGTCTGTTTAATAAGGTTCATTTACACAGTAGATTTTTAAACAAAATGATGCCTATGTGACACTGAAATTTTCTTTACTATGTGCTGTAATCCAATAACTGTGCATGTATGATCGAGATAATGTGTTAAAAAAAATACTGAGACGATAACTGACAATGGGTAAGGGCGTTAATTTTGCATATAAGTGAAGTGATTGCATTTTTATCACTTCACTGAAAATGACATGTGCATCATTTTATTTCCTGTGTATTGAATACCATGGTGTATTGAATTGGTAAATAATCCTATAAAGTCTCACTTTTATGATTATGCCATGATCAGTCACTGCTCAATACAATTTCTTCCAGACCGATGGATTGCTAAAATAACGAAAATCATGAGAAATTGGACTGAGAGTAAGACTTACATTTCCTTACCTAGATCTATAGAAAAACTTTTCACATGATACTTTAATTTCCAAACTTCAATCAGCCAACATTCCAATCAGGATTTCTCAATTTTCTTGCTTGAAATTATCTGCCCATAACATAATCCCTGTGCTTGGGCACAGTCTTTTTGTTCTGTTTTATGTTTAAAGTTACTCCGATCCATAGAAATTCTCCTGTAGAGTAAGAGTTGCGAACAAACAAAACAACATGACCGTGCCCATGCAACATGATTATAACGCTACGGGATGATAATTCAAGCAAGAATATAGAAAAAAATCCTGCTCAAATGGTTATTATTTTCCGAACTTTGCTTGCTTGATTAAAGGTTTGGAAATATAGTATTTTAAAGTTTCGATAGATCAAGTTGAGGGAATACAGGCCTTTGGCTTTGGTGACACTGAATTTTGTATTTTATTATTTTAAGTGGTCCTCCGGTCTTCGCAAAAAATTTCTGGGCAGCCACTGGTAAAAAACCCCACAACAACCTGTAATGACTCTACCCTTATGAAAATATTGGAACACTGACTTTATATTAGTGCCAATTTTTTATTTATCAACAGGAAAAAAGAACATCGTATTTGTATAATAAAGGTTGCTTGTATGTTTCTTTATGTTTATTGATGAAAGAAAAAAGCAAGCATCAAGTTTGTCCTAAATACTTTTTCACCGCATAATTATAAATGAACATGTATGACCCACTCTTTTGTCTCCTTTCTAACCATACTTTACCCACTACAGTACATCTGCAGATTGAAGAATTGAGCCGTAAACTACGAACCGGAGAGCTTGGTGTGCCACCCAATGTGGAGGATAGGTTTGTCAAAGACTTCATTAACTGTAACTCCATTCTCATTTGATTTCCTTCTTTTCTTTTGCTCTAATCCCTATTGTAATTAATTTCATTCATACCCCTTTTTTTCGAATTGAATTTGAAATCACATTCGGTAGGCTTGTGCTCATGTTTGATACACATATTTGTGCAGTTAGGTTATGGGTATTGAATAATACCTGGGCTCTGTTGACAAAGGTTTGCAGTTCGTCAGTAAATACCAGTCAAGATCCCATGTATTTTGTTCCAAACACTGACAAGGAAGAAATTGGAACTGTTCTCTCATATATGCAATCCACCGCAAACCTTTGTGTTACAGTACCCAGGCTTATTTTCAAACCAGGCACTGAGTCTCTTGACTGTGACCATCTTTGCCAGACTGCATTTTCAACCACAGTATACATTTTGCATTCAAGTGAACTTCTGCTGGTTTAGATTTTTACATTATTTTTTTGCCACTCATTTGACCCCATCCTATCGTAAAATACTAGAAAATTATTTTCATTAATATTTGATTGAAAAAAATGATTATGTTCGGTCCATTTTGCTTTCTCATCAATTTTCTGATGTTTTGTGATTGTATTGTGATTGTACAAGCAAATTAGATTGCTTTCCATCCTGATCCAGAATTACTGTACATTCAATTTTGCTAATCACAATTATATTGTAGTTGCATCCTATGGCCTGCGCAGGACACATGGTATTTGTACTGACATATGATTAGCTACATGTAAGCGTGATTATATGATTAGTGGAGGGGCATTGTATGATGTCAGTATGGCCTCTGTATTGCCAACAACTGGTATACAGAGTGGAAAGTCTTAAAATGGACCTTGTTTTTAGCCTCAGTGACGTTTAGTCCTACGTAGATGTAGCCCTAGATTTCATCAAATAATTGGGCACCTGATGGTTAGGTTTGACCTACACAGCGTAGGAAATAAATGAGGGCGACAGGTGATTTTGCCTTCTTGACTGCCCAAATAGCCCCTAAAATTCCCCCAGAATGCTTGCTTTGGGGCGACCATTCTTTCTAGAGTTGCCCCAAGATCTGTTTCAAACAATGTTCAAGAAAATCAATATTCTAACTGTGGTAGAAAAATAATATTTGCTTTTACTGCACAATTACTTTTTACCCCTAAAAATTAGTCCTTCAAATGAAAGAAATACATGTAGCCCCCAAAATTCTGCAATCGCCCCTAAACAATAGAAATTGTATCTTACCCTGGACCTACATGTACATGTACATACAGTGACAAAGGTTTATTAAAGTGGATTTTTCTGTGAACATTAACCATTAAAAATAGGCTTTAACATTCATTTCACTTTTTTAAAGAAAAGAACATGTTTAAGGGGGGTTTTAATAGGCAAATGTTTTTGAAGGAAACAAATGTTACAAGAAATTACTTTAAAAAAATTACGGTATGATATATATTTTATTTCATAAATATGATTCAAAAAGAAGAATAAGAGTTTCATTTTTCTCTTCTTATTCAAATCAACATTTTGCTGGGGTGGACTTTACCTTTAAGGGTCGTGTTGAGCAATTCCTTTTTTCATTGAAAATTCTTCTATTTTTTTTTTGGGGGGGAGGGGGAGGGGGCCATCAGATCATGATTCCCTTTTTTGGTTGCATAATGTTGGCAGCTATGACACACCTTGAGTTTGCCTTTGATGACTTTCGGAAAAGGGCCTTCTTGCAGAAACCAGGTGCTCAAGTTAACTCTTAAGACCCACCCCTCGTCACAAGTACATGTTTCAATATTTTTGTTGATCTTAAGTTCCCAGTTTTTCGGCTTTCCGCGATAAGGAATATAGGAAAAGAATAATGGAATTCATGAAAAACACACAATTCACAGAATTTACGAAGAACATGTTGAAACAAAGCAAAATCCGAAACTTTGCATTCTTAAGTAAACTATCTGCCCATCGAACCTCTTCACAGTGTTTAATGTAGCAAGTGGTTGCCAAGCTTTATCTCCATGGAAACTTGTGTTTTTCTCAGATGCTCACTATTTACATAGTCTGCTTTATCATGTTTCTGTACATGTCACCAAATAATACCAAGTTGGCATACATGTATAAGGAAGTGGAGAACGGAGGTCTTTGAAGTCTCTGTCTCGTATTAATTGATCAATATCAGGCAATCTAAAGTACATATAGGATGGAATGTCATGTATTGATATGATTTGCATTTTCCACTATTTTAATTCACTTTTAGTTTTGAATTTGTAGCTAGTCTTTTATCTTAACTTTGATGAAATACAGGTTTATTTTTCCTTACAAATGTGTGCTCAACCGGTATTTTTTTAATGTGCTGGCAAAGATATAATAGTTATTAAATGCATGCTATCTCATGTTTTTGTCTAGCATAAATAGGTTGATACTGTATGTCAGGGAAGCATATAACCATTTCATTGTCTCTCTCCAAATCACATAAGTCATAATGATCTTTTCCCATATTTCTTTTTCACAAATGATTAAATCCTAACCAAAATTTTCTCCTAGAGATTTACAAGTTTGCATTTGAATTTCAGTTATCATGCAGACTATTATTTTTCACAACTGATTAAATCCTAACCAAAGTTTTCTCCCAGAGTTTTGCAAGTTTGCATTGCTAGTACTATTATAACCATAATGCAAATGATTGCTAACCTTTTCCCTCCAAATGAAAATTGTATTTTCTCACGAAATGTTATGTATTTTATGATGAGAGCAATGATTGTTTTATAGCCTAGCAATTAAAGAAGGTTGACCTCTGCTTCCAACTGAATTTCCCTTGGGCCATGCCAGAAAGATGACCTGGTCTTTTGCACCCAACCAACCTGGACATCAAAATTTATTCTGCTCAAAGCAACATGATGAAATAGATATTGGCTTGATGAATCACATTTTCTGTTTTCATTCCTGTCTCAGTGAGATTATTTTAAAATTTTAGTATAAATTCTGGATTTCTTTTAGTGATCTGAGTTTTCATATCACAATCTGAAGTTCTATTTTCTGTCAGTTAATCATTTGCCCCAAATAAGGCTCTAACGAAAATAACCATGACCTTTTTTCATTATATGTAGTTTCCCTTTTATCATCTTGGAGAATATTTGAATTTGGCCATTTTCAGGTTTGGTCATCTTTAAAATGGAGGCTCAAATGAAGGTTCCATTTTATGGAGGGAATTCTTGCAACTTGTTGTTTTTCCCCTTACATGTACTATAAGTTTTTTTTTCATCAAAATGATTTAACTCTGCTTGTTAGTAAGACTGCAAAATGCAAACTGGATGTGTTGTGTAAGTTAATATGGTATGTTTTTCAGGATTTTAATGTGAGGTCACATATCATGAACTGGTACCCCCAAAAGGGTGGAAGAGTTACATTTTTCAAAATGTTGACAGCGAAAAAATGTTGTAGATCACCAACCCCTTGTCCCATCAGCCTAGTTGATATCTCATTTTAAAGGAAACCAAATCCCAAGAAGAGAAACAATCTTATTAGAAAGAGTAAATTGAGAGGAACAATTTAAAATAAGTTTAATCAAAATCGGTTGTGAAATAAGCAAGTTATGGACATTTAAAAAGTCTTGTTGTACTTTCTATGGGGATCCTCAAATTGGCAAACATGCCTTAAAATGGCTGATTTTGTGGACAACTCTCCATTTGTTTTGTACACAAATTTTCAGATTTTCCCATGTATTTTACATTATTTCACATCTCCTGACCTTGACATATGTGGTGTTAATTATATTTTTCCATTTTTTCCATGCTCAGAACGAGGCAATATGCAATTTGAAAGATAATGGGTAAAATCTGAAGAAAACAATTGTGTACAAAACAAATGGAGAGTTGTCCACAAAATCAGCCATTTTGTGTTTTCTTACAGACTGAGCTTGGTTAGATGAATTTATATATTTGTTAATTACACCTGAATTTTACTGAAGAAGGGGATACTTTCCATTCTAATAATAATTTTTTTTCATCAAAGAATGCACTTTTAACAAAATTTTGTATTGTTTATGATAAACATACAGACTGAGTTCTTATGTTAGCCTTATTTATTTCAAGGTCAATTGCATCATGTTTTATGGCTTCTCTCTCGAAAGAATTGTATATACAGTCCGGCCTCTCTTATCCGGACAGGTTGGGACCAGCACCGATCCGGATAAGGGATTTATCCGGATCTGGGAGACTCAGTATTAATACATGCAGCTGCCTCCCCAATGGTAGCTACATGTAATCTATTGTAGTGGGCATACACAGACAGTATTTCAGTGCTGTCAGTGCAAATTATATACGTTTTTTTACGGAAATGAAAATGATTGGTTTCCATTCCAAAACTCTTGGATAATTTACCTGGTGAAATGAATGAGGAATACATCGAGCATACCTCGAAAGAAAGAGAATGACTCAATGAAACTAATTTTGAAAATTGGATCATCGTAGCTTCGCAAAGTCAGCCATTTTTATACTGACTGTAGGCTCAAATATGATGGATGGCGCTGTCCGTAATGCAAGACGAAGCCTGAGCGAGACATGTGTTGTTGTTTTTCCTGAAAAAAAAATGTGCAGTGCCCTGATTTACTGGAAAATTATCCTGTCTAAGTTTATTCGGTGATTTGATATTTTCATAAAAAATAATGATTGTAGGTAGACTATATTGGAAAATTCATGTAATCAGAGTGAGTTTGTGTAGGAATTTTGAGTTTAGATTGAAATATCATTTCCCCACGTACTAGATTTAAAAAAAAAATCTCGGCAAGTGTGCATCCGGATAATAGAGAGATCCGGATGAGGGAGGTCGGACTGTATTTAAAATAATCCATTGGAATGAAAATGGACGATTATAACTATTGAAATTCTGTGTATGTCATTAGTTAGTATATGTTTGTAATGTGAGTTTTATGAACAGGACCTGAAGACTCATAGAGTTTTATTAATGAATTGCCAAGCCTGTGCACATTGCAGGATCTGATGCGACCCAATTTTTCTAACAAATTAATTTCGCATGAAAATATGGAACAAGTAAAATCATCTTATTTGAAATTTTGAGTAATGCTAGAAAGGGTCTGCATTACTACAAACCTTGACGTTGGAGTGAAGTTTAAGTTGGCTTCAAACTGTGGAGGATGGCAAGATTGCTATGACATTGTTATGAATGAGAAATTAATTTGCTTTCACTCCTACAAAGAGGCTGACAATTGACTGGAATTTTGATTTTAGCACTCATATTATTACTCATATATTGATTCAGAACTTTAATACCTAAGATTTAGCAGTTGAAAAGAGCTTTCCAAATGCAACTTTACCTATTTTTTCCAAAATGGGATGATAAATAGATGTGCAGTTGCAGCAAGCTTAACTCTTCTTCCATTTTGAGTCTTGTTTATGGAGCCGTATGAGGTTATTATGCCTCTTGTCTTCTCTTTTGATCCTGAAGGTCACCTTCACCCGAGCCTATCTATAACCATGAGGGCAAGCGTCTCAACACCAGGGACTATCGGATGCGCAAGAAGTTGGAGGAGGATCGTCACAAGATGATCCAGGAAGCACTCTCTATGAATCCAGAGTACAAGCCTCCAGCAGATTACAAGTAAGTTTTCACCAAAAAGGGACCATCTTTTGTGCAGTGCCCTCGTAAAAAGTTTGATCAGTTTCTTGTGGAACTCAGTTTATTTACAACTTATTTAAAGGACAAGTCCACCCCAACAAAAAGTTGATTTGAATAAAAAGAGAAAAATCCAACAAGCATAACACTAAAAATTTCATCAAAATCGGAGGTAAAATAAGAAAGTTGTGACATTTTAAAGTTTCGCTAAATTTCACAAAACAGTTATATGCACATTCTAATTTTTCCTCATTGTCAAGTCATACAAAGATTAATTCCTCCCTGAACATGTGGAATTAGCATTGTTTAATACTATATTGTTCAGTCAAGTTGGTCCTTATTGTCAAATCTATAAAAAATGAAATATTGTATAATTCAAACAATAAAAAACAAAAGAAATAGTGAGTGATGGACATCATCGACTGAGTCACCAAGTTGTGCATATCACTGTTTTGTGTAAAATAAGTGAAACCTTAAAATGTCATAACTTTCTTCTTTTACATCCGATTTTGATGAAATTTTCAGCACTATGCTAGTTAGATTTTTCTCTATTTATTGAAGTCAGCATTTTCCTGGGGTGGACTTGACCTTTAAGTATTAAGCCCTCAAACCAACCACAAGTCTTGCAGTGAATTGCAAGTTTGCAATCAGTAGCTGGTCTGTTCCTTGCAAAGGAAACTAGATTTGCTGAAAATGAATTTAATACATTATTTCAAATATTTCAATCAAAGCTTGCAAGTGGCCTCAACTAATGTTCAAACGACTACCGATTCGGCTTTTTGAGTGAAGATAGCTGTTACCATGTAGGATATTGACGACAGATATTGATTGTGTACTATTTGCAGGCCACCTGTCCAGCGAGTGAGTGATCGGGTCATGATACCACAGGATCAGCATCCAGATATCAACTTTGTTGGCTTACTCATCGGACCTCGGTAAGTTCTTTGTCTTTATCCAGGGGCCCATTTCATAAAGCTGTTCGTAAGTTACGAATGACTTTACGCAAGACTGGTGATCCTTTTTTGTGCCAAATGATATCCCTATGTAAGTGATTTAGCGCCTAAGAACAGGTTTCAGTCGTGCGTAAAGTTGTGCGTAACTTTACGAACAGCTTTATGAAACACCACCGTAGTACAAGGCATCATAATCAAGGTTCAGCTGTAAGATAATTAGTTTTTCTGATTTCTAAATGGAAAAAGCAAAAACTAAATATTGAGTGAAAATTGATTTTATTGTTGAGATATAAAACAGAAAATTGGTAATTTTTCAATATTTTGATTCAAGAACAAAACATGTAAAAACAGGAAAACAGAAAAACAGTTTACTTTAAAAATATATGGATCTATTTCATGAAACTTGGCCATAATCACTGAACATTCTGTGAGATTTTCAGGTCACATGATAAAGGTCATGTAGTGTAGTAGTGTCATGTTGCTCTAATTGCATGTCTGATGTCAGTAATGTACAATAAGTATTATTGAAAGAATCATGATCTAGAGAGACTAGCGTTTCTGACTCTCACCTTTCAATTATGAAAAGGTCAAATGGGTATCAATTATGAAAGGGTTATATGGGTTTCAATTATGAAAGGGTCATATGGGTTTCAATTATGAAAGGGTCATATGGGTTTCAATTATGAAAAGGTCAAATGGGTATCAATTATGAAAGGGTTATATGGGTTTCAATTATGAAAGGGTCATATGGGTTTCAATTATGAAAGGGTCATATGGGTTTCAATTATGAAAGGGTCATATGGGTTTCAATTATGAAAGGGTCATATGGGTTTCCAATTATGAAAGGGTCATATGGGTTTCAATTATGAAAGGGTCAAATGGGTTTCAATTATGAAAGGGTCATATGGGTTTCAATTATGAAAGGGTCATATGGGTTTCAATTATGAAAAGGTCAAATGGGTTTCAATTATGAAAGGGTCATATGGGTTTCAATTATGAAAGGGTCAAATGGGTTTCAATTATGAAAGGGTCTCAATTATGAAAGGGTCATATGGGTTTCAATTATGAAAGGGTTATATGGGTTTCAATTATGAAAGGGTCATATGGGTTTCAATTATGAAAGGGTCATATGGGTTTCAATTATGAAAGGGTCATATGGGTTTCAATTATGAAAGGGTCATATGGGTTTCAATCCCAGCAATGACATTTAATTCCCTTCAGAAAGGAATTTATCCACAGTTTGACCCAGGTTGATGTAAATGGAGACCTTGAAGGCATCATTCTTTGAAATGCTTGTGTGCTGTAAAGGGCTTTGGGGATAAGGCAAGGGTAATAATATCCAAGTCTTGAAGATGCTCATATGGATTTTATAATATGATATGTGCTATGTAAGAACTGTGTTTTATGATTATTTTTATAGTTCTTATTATTTCCTTTATATATTTTTCTTCCTCAGAGGTAATACCTTGAAGAAACTTGAGAAGGATACGACCACCAAGATTATGATCCGCGGCAAGGGATCAGTGAAAGAGGGCAAGGTTGGGCGTAAAGATGGCCAGCCTTTACCAGGAGAAGATGAACCTCTCCATGCCCTTGTCACAGCCAACAATGCTGAGAGTGTCAAGAAAGCAGTCATTCAGGTGAACCCTACTCCCATGTAGTTTGCCATAAGAGAGGGGTATACAAGTTAGGAGGTTGTTATGATATGAAAGCTCCATGATCTGTTAATTTTGAACAGACCGAGTGACTTCTGTGATGATGGAACTAGACATGAAATTCTTTATACTGTGAAACCTTGAAGAAACTGCTAAACTTGACTTTATGTAATTATGAGACCGGAACCTGTTTCGTAATCCCATAATCCTTATTAATTACAGATGCCAGAAATCAATAACAAATATTCGCCTGGCCATCCAAATTTTAGGATTTCTGGGTCAGTAACACAAAGGTTAGTGATCAATCGTATGCTTGATTTTCACGATTGATTGTACAACACAGTCAATGGAATCAATCGTAGAAAATTTTTCTACGATCATTGCTAATCTTTGTGTTACGGGCCCCAGAAGTACATGTAGCTTGTAATTTGGTATTCATACCAAGCTTTTCGAAAATGTGACCGAGATTGTTGCCATGATGCCCCTTTTAAACGACGATTATTTCTTTGAAAAAACCAAGAGAGATAACTTCTTGATGAGGTTTTCACAATTAGTCTTCATGCCTTCTCTTTCTGAATTCTCTGCTCACTTTGGGACTGATTCATGTTCCGTATAATCTCCTCTGCTCAGACTAAGCTATATTTGTGCAATATATTTTAGGATATAGAACACGGAATCTAAGAGCATTAAAATTTCTTGCCTACCATATCACCTTTTGCTACCTTTATTTGCCTGCGCAGCGAGTTGCAATCTAACAGAACCCCCAACCCAACTTTATTTTTAACCAATCAGATTTAGGACCGGGGACTGTTTCATAGAGCTGTTTGTAAGTTAAGAGCGACTTTGGGAACAACTGGTGATAATTTCTTGTAAATAATATTTACCATGGGATCTAGCGCGTAATATTCTAAGTTCTCTTTCTGCAATAGACCTTGGGTAAGGTAGGAGGATTCTTAAATTTCTGTGGGGCTATTATATACAAAGCAAAAATATTGAAATTTCAGTTATAACAAACTATTTGTAGTTTTGTTAATTTGAACTGCTGTACATCATTTTGTAAAACTTTATTTCTGGCAACTTGTAGGAAGGATTCACCACTAGAGCATTCATTACGTTAAAGGTAAATTGTGACATTGGTTTATTTCAAAACTTTCGTTTAGATTTCACTCTTCGCTTTTCAAAATACTCATAAACAAGTTCTGAGTCCATAAAATGTATTGCATTGGCCAAAAGAACTGTTTTTATTCTCAAAAAAATATATAAAGAAGAGAAATTTTGCCAAGTGAGCTTTCTTTTGATGCAGATTTTGAAATTGATATAAAAAATGAAGAGCGCCACCTTGAGACCAAATGACATCAATACCTGCTCATGAATATTCATATCCATCGCCTCTGCGCTTGTCTCACGTGCCGATCTGTATACCGGCTATACAGTACAGTATCGGATTGAACGGCGGAGTCTGTTTGCGACTTTTTCATTCATATCCTGTAGGAGCGTGTGCATTCGCGCAGTCCCTCGACGGCAAATTAAATAACTTGGAAACAACCAAGGAACTTTTTTAAATGACCATCATAATAATTGTGATGTTATGCACGTTGTTTTTCAAATCGCGGAGAATAGGTCCTACGTACATCTTGATATCTGGGCAGAGTACCAGGTACCGAGAGACGGCTTCCTTCCCTTTCCTTGCTTTTCATCTTTGCTTCGTTTCTCTAGCTGTATTTTTTTTTCTTTACTTGTCCAGGGTATGAAGGGAGGGAGAATTATGGTTGCTTGTGAAAGGGCTATTCTTATTTTTTCCCCGTTTTTTATTTCTATTTTATAATTATATTTACATACGCATTTTTGTTTCGATTCCGATTCACTGAATCGTTATCAATTTCTTCAGGTTCTGTATTTTGATTTGTTCATTATTATAACGTGTTGTAACATTTTTTTTTAAAGGAAAAGGAAATCATTTTGTATTGAACTAGCTTTGCCGCCATTCTTCATTATTTTGCTTTGTGCGTTATATAGGCCTATAAGATGCTCTTTCTCTTCCAGTGATTATTTGTCAATATACTGCCTCAATGTATTTATCACAAAAAAATGACAAATACCGCGTGGCCTATGCCTTTTTTTTTAAACAATATATTCTGGGGCGGATCCAGCTTTCACAAATAACGGGGCCGGGGTGAACAATATTTTCATCCACATTTTTCCCGATCGATCGGCAGCTCAAAGCTAGTTTTTGTTGGAATCTATAGTCGTAACAGTACTAAACCCTATAAAAAATGCGAGCGTGAGGTATTATTTTCGGACTGTGTATTGTGTCCTGAAAATTGATCTGAGCAATATGATCATTAAACAATTAAGATGCACACTGACGGATAATAGGTGCTCAAAAATTTGAATAAGTAAAGGCCTATTTAGTTCCCTTGTTCGTTTTACTATAAGCCCTTCAACAATGTTTCCGTGTTTTGTATTACATTGATCAGTTAATATTTCTTTATGTCTCATACTATTTCGATATGAATTATACCTTGTCATTGTACTTGTTACTATGATTTTATATACTAATAACTCTGAACTTGTGAACCTGTTTAACCATAACTGAATGAATAAATCAATAAATGAATTGGTATAGGTGAATATATGTTCCATCGAACAGGCAATGCGAACACAAAGCGCGGGCTAAATTGTTTTTATACTTGTGTAGTGACATGATTGGCTCCCACCCCTCCCCAAGTCTGAATTCCCCTCACCTTTTTTTATTCATTCTTCCTCTTATATTCCCCCCCCCCTCTGCTTTCGTTCATATTACTTTGCGCCGCCAATATCGGGGGGGGGGGGGGCGTAACGTCGGCCTCCTGGATCCGCCTATGATACCGGTGCGTAGGTCTGTATGTTATAACCATGTAACATCGATCCCCCTCCAAGTTTCTCTTTGCATTTTTCTTTTCAACTTGTTATGGTAGTATACTGAACAAGAACAAGTATGACGTCTCCTAGGTGCCTCTCCCTCCACCCACTCCTCCTCGGTCCGCTGCATGTGCTCGGATAATAAAATTACGTACTTATCGTGGTGATATATATATAATAAAATTGCAAATTTTATTGCAAAAACTGCATTACTCGTGAATTTGTGTTTCGCATTTCTGATGTCTTATTAAATATATATATATATATTCGAGGACATACAGCTAGGCGGAACTTTTTGGGGGAAGGGGTCTTCCATCTCTGTGTGATTCCGAAGTTCCGATGATGGTTCAGAGAATGTACTTCATGCAAAATCACGTTTTGGCATGACCTCTCAGCGCTGGGCATATCGACGGACAAAAAAATGCAAAAATGTGATGGATCGAAATGGTAAAAAATATATATTTTAAAGAAAACCATCGTTATAAAATGCAGTCATACCAACATATTTTTGTTAATACCAGTTTGAACTTAGATAAAAATTATAACCCGAGGCTATATTAGCAGCAGGGGCGGCGGAACCGGGGGGCGGCAGGGGCACTTAACCCCCTACATAAAAAAATCCCAGTAGGAAAAATGCCTTTTTTAAATGGAGAGTGCACTTATTTCAAAATGATGTACATGAATGTCCCTTTTCAAAATAAAATACCCTTTTTGAAGTCAAACGATACATTTTAGGTTGGAAATCACAAAATTTTTGGCTCGCGCTTCGCGCCCACATCATTTATTTTTTAGGAAGGCACTCACTTTGTTTTGGTTACAACTTGTGCTTATAATGTTCAATTTTCAGGTTTAAATGTCACAAATCTTCAGCTCGCGCTTTCCGCTCGCATCAAAGGTACACATTATGTTCTTGGTTTCAAACTGCTTAGAATATCCAGTTTTCAGGTTGAAATATTACAAATTTTCGGCTCGCCGCGCTTCGCATCAATTATTATTTATTAAGACACACAATTAAGTACTTGGGTTAAAAACGTGCTTAGAATGTCCAGTTTTCTGGTTGGAATATCGCGCTCGCGTCCATTCTTCAATTAGATGCACATCTTTTTCATAACAAAATTGCTCGGAATGTTTGATTTTCATGTCTTATTAGTCATGTTAGTACAAGCAATGTCTAGAATTTATAGCTCGCGATTTGCGCTCTTAACACCTCGCAAGAATGCTCTTTTAACAATAATTTGCGCGATTTGACCAAAAAGCGGCGAGTTTCACAACTTCAGATTTGAAAATGTTCAAACTGTTTGCTTGCTACGCTCGCTCCCGGAAAAATAAAGCCTAAATAGATATTTTCTCAATCAGAAAAGACTTTAAAAAGGTTTTGCTCAATTTAATTACTACAAAACGCACAACTACTTAACACAGATGATAATCTCATGGTGAAAATATAAGTTTGCATAAAAAATGCAATCTTTTGCATATAAGTGCCTTTTTTCGCTTTGTCCCCCCCCCCCCAAAAAAAAAGAAAAAAAAAAAAAAATTGAAAATACGTTCCGTCGCCTATGATTCCGTCACCTATGGCACTCGCTGGTATTTGAATATATCATCATTTACACCCTCTCAAAGAAAGCAGACTTACTTTTGCCCTTTATTTTGCCCACAATGGAACTTACAGGAAAGCATATCAAACAGGATGCAAATGGAGGTCTATTCAGCCGGACGTTATTATACGCTTTGGAGTTTGGATTCTTGTTTGCCTAGAAAACGTAAAGTATTTCAAGAGTTTTTATATTTTCATTACATCTTTGTCCTTATTTCTCTATATCCGTAGCTCTACCATGTGCGTATTCGGGGGCGCCAAAATAGGGAGAAAAGGGAAGGAAAGAAAAGGGGTTGACGAATTGCTGTTTGACATGGGGGGGGGGTGGATGCGCCGAATTGATGTTCAACCTAGAGTATGTATATAGCGGGTGCCGAATTTATGTTTTGCTTAGGGGCGCCGAATTGATGTTCGACCTAGGATGTGCCAAATTGATCTTCATCCTAGGGGGGGGGGGGCGAATTAATGTTTTACCTCGGGGCGCCGTATAGATGTTCGACATAGAGGCACCGAAGGGCACCGAAATGATGTTTAACCTTGGGGATGGGGCGCCGAATAATTTTTTTCTATATACGGTTGTCGAGTTGCTGTTTGACATATAGGGGCGCCGAATTGATGTTCAACCTAGGGGGTGCCGAATGGATATTCACCACACGCCAATTTGATATTTGTCTCGGTGCATCAAATTCAGGTTCAATTTACCTAGGGAGGGGAGGGGGTGCCAAACTCATGTTTGCTCCCATCAATTACCAATCATGTTCATGATTACCAAAAGTGCCTAGAAAGTCCTAATTTTAGATCAGAATATAAAAACAAATTCATCCTACTCTTCGCATTAATTGTTTAGTAAGGTGGCGATCCTGTTCATGGTAAGATAAGTGCTTAGAATGTCTGACTTTGTATCAAAATATATAGATTTTTATTCAGCTCGCGCTTCGCGCTCGCATAAACTGTTTTGTTACTGATCATCCTTTTCATGATAACCGAAAATGCTTACTCAAATGTCCAAATTTTAGGTAAGAATATGAAAAAAATTTCATCTCGCTCTTTGCGGACGCATCAATGTTTAGTTAGATGACAATCCTGTTCATGATTACCAAAAGTGCTTAGAATGTCCACATTTTAGGTCAAAATATCAATCACTTTTTAAGCTCGCGCTTCGCACTCGCACAAATTTACGAGGTCAGAATATCAAAAAATTTGAACTCGCGCTTAGCGCTCGCATTAATTATTTAGCTATATACCCATCCTGTTCATGGTTATAAAAAGTGCTTATGATGTCCAGTGTTGGATTGGGAATTCAAAAATTGTCAGTTCGCACTTCGTGATCGCATAAAATGTTTTGTTACTGATCATCCTTTTCATGATAACCGAAAATGCTTACTCAAATGTCCAAATTTTAGGTAAGAATATGAAAAAAATTTCATCTCGCTCTTTGCGGACGCATCAATGTTTAGTTAGATGACAATCCTGTTCATGATTACCAAAAGTGCTTAGAATGTCCACATTTTAGGTCAAAATATCAATCACTTTTTAAGCTCGCGCTTCGCACTCGCACAAATTTACGAGGTCAGAATATCAAAAAATTTGAACTCGCGCTTAGCGCTCGCATTAATTATTTAGCTATATACCCATCCTGTTCATGGTTATAAAAAGTGCTTATGATGTCCAGTGTTGGATTGGGAATTCAAAAATTGTCAGTTCGCACTTCGTGATCGCATAAAATGTTGATAGATACTCATCCTGTTCTTGATTGCCAAAAGTGCTCATAGATTTTTTTCCCCTCAAATTTTAGGTCAGAATATAAAAAAAATTCAGCTCACGTTTCGCGCTCGTATCAATAATAATTGTTTAAATAATTCATATACATATCATGTTCACGGTTGCAAAAAGCGTAGAATGTTTGATCGGAAAACAGATGAAAATATCCCCCTCCCCTATTGGCGAAAGCTGGATCTAGCCCCGGTTAAGAAATTACAGCTCCCGCACATAATTTTAGTATGGTCTACCACTCTGATGAAAAGTTGAACTAAATTGAAACCCCAAAACGCTTAAAAATTCTATGCTTTCTGGTCGCATTTATTCTTTTCAAGAAGTGGATACAACTTTGATCTTTTTTTACATGGACACACTATGGACACATTAAAAAAAATGGTCTTCGATTGCCTTTTTCACGTGGTTGTGGAATAAGACAATTCAAAATGCATTTAGGCACTTTGATTGCCTGAGTGGTCGGGTCGGGGTGCAATTTTCCGAAAAGTTCACAGGGGCGCAAAAATAGTGACCCCCTCGTGGTGCAAAATCCTGGATATGCGCATGTCCGTCGGGCATCGTTTCCACTTTTGTACCTCTTTATCTATACCGGTGTGATACTATATAAGTCCATGGATCAGTTTACTTCCATTTCGTCTGATGCCAAATCGTCAAATTGCCAACTCGCCTACTATCATTAAAGTCTACCATAATTATGTTCATCCACTATCGTCTAGTAACCAGTTGGTCCAATAGCCATTCAGTCCATATACCATTTGGTCTAATTGGACAACGTGCTATTGTGCAAAATGAATGAAAATGAATTGGATACTGGACCAAATAGTTGTTCGACGAAATATTGATGGACGGAATGGATATGGACTAAATTAAATCAGACCATGTGGTGAGTGCAAGTTGGCACTTGGCAGTCGACGACTTGGCAATTTACCAATGGACCTACTAGGCCACTAAATTGAACTTGTCCGAGTGTGCCATAACACCTAAACTGCAGGCTTTCTCATATCCGATACCCCCCCCCCCATCCCCGCCGCCCCAAGAAAGGGAAGGGGGGCATGGAGGAGAGAGAAGAAATAAAGAAAGAAGTAGATTGTTGAAAGGGAATCAAAATAATATGAATCAAAGGGAATGTAAACGCAATATCATACTCTGTTTGAATCGCTTCTCTTTCATGGAATTTATATTTTGAATAGATCGTTTCATTTCAGTCTTTCACATTATTTTACTTTCAACCCTGTATTTCATCAGCTTTACTATCAAAAGCCTGCGTAGCGAATTACAAAACGTCCCATCCTTGTTTCACCACCCATGACATTACGTAATTATCATTTTATTATTATCATGTAATGAAATTCATACTGTGTTTACACGCTGCATCTGCTGTCAGTTTGACTACCTTGTAAATATTTATTTACAAGGTAAAGCTTATTTCCAAGGTAATATTTATTTACAAGGTAAAGCCTATTTCCCCACTGGAAAATAGCTTTAGAGCTTTCGTGGGTCATCCTGTGTAAGCCTGTTGTTTTTAATGCTACTGTATATATATTATGGTGACTTGCGAAATAAAATCAATCAATCAATATTTTTTGACGATATCCAGTTGAAATCAGTGGCGTTCAAAATAATGGGGAAGGATTGGGGCTATATGGATTCCCAAATTTGTCACGGCCAATACAAAAAGAAAGCGAGAAGGGGAACTAATATCTGAATATTATGTCAAAATCTATCACCGATAAAAAATGATTTGTGCCCGACACATATATCTGGCCCCTTAATTCATATATTTTACGTTTATTATTTACGCCAATAGTTCAAGCAAGGTTCCTAACATCTTTCTGTATTTTTCGATGTTTACACAATTCCTAGCCTTGGGTTGGGGGTTGTGTGTATTCCTTATGTTCGCATTTTTTAATGTTATTTTTCTATTTATTTCAATATTATCCTCTCCAACTTTATTATGGTATGACTATTCAAGGAATTATAATTACTCGTTTGCTTGCATGCTCCATGACCGCTTTGCCTTCACTCCGGGGGGGGGGGGGGGGGGGGAGGGCACTTACATTGACGAGTGGATACCATGCGCGACCCCAAAAACACAAAAATATTTAAAAAAGGGTATCTATGTTGCTATGAAAGCTACGTGTTTAGGGTAATATTTTCGGGGATGATGAAACAAAATAAAAATGTTTTATAAAGGATGTCCTTTTTGCCCCAACACTACGTGTTTAGAGTCCGACTTGCGCGAGTTGTGGAAGGTGCATGGGGCCGTACTAAACCAAAATAATGATGTGTAAAGGTAAAACCAACGACCGACGGACCCGACATAACAATAAAATATCGCTGTACTTGTTTAGGGGTTCATTTCGGGAATACTTGCCAAGAGTATCGTTTTGTTTCCAATACTTGTTAAGGGTCGGTTTGAGACGCCAATACTTGTTAAGGGGTGCAGTTTGAGAATATGGAAAATACGTGTTTGGGTGCTTTTCGAGACCCCATGGTCGCGCATGGTATCCACTCGTCAATGGAAGTGCCCCCCCCCCCCCCCCGGCCTTCACTTCTCTCAGTGCGTATTCAGAACTATTACTGTATTCTCATTGATCCCCCTGGAGTTGTAAAAAACCCATAAAGGCAAAATATTATATTTTCATCGGCAGCACATGTGCATTAATTACATCATCATAAATTAAGTACATCAGGGATGCAAGTAATGTCTTTGTCCTGCTCATGTCGCAGTCATTCACATTTTTTCAACGGTTGAACTGCTCGTGCACACTCTGTATGCGTATAGGCCTTTCCCGGAGGCCTTTCTTCCTCTCATTTGTTATAAAATTTCATCTTTTTATCAATTCTTTCTACTTGTTTACTGTCTATGAAGGGGTAGCAAGTTGATCTCCCATGGGGTGCCCCTATCTATTGCTGCATCATTTGTATCCATTTCTCTTTGACCATCCATTTCTTGGGAAAATACATCAATTGGATGATCCATTTATATATGCCTATCCATCCATTCTTTCAGTCATCCATCCACCGGTCGTGCTGATGGTTTGATTATAGCATGGACCTAATAGGTCCATGATTGTATAAAGTATAAAGCGCCCTACTATATCATTATAGGCTACCCCCACCCCCTCCCCATACTACATAAAAACTCGGCGACCCATGTACACATTTCAAAGCAGACGTAATGTACATGCACAATTCCCTTGTACATGTTGCACCTTGCTGCTTCTCCAGGTTTGCTTAGTCTTCTTTCACATACGTTGTTGCACTTTGCCCCACGGCGTGCCTTGTAAAGTTCTGTTGTAAGACTCTACATGCTGGTCGGCCCTGGAAATCACAACTCTGAAGCACGTGCACCGCGCAATACTCAACTTCTCATTTTTCCATATCTCGATGCAAGCTTTCTTGTGTGGATGCAAAAATAAGAGTTTTCCCAGAAATCTTGTCCCTGACGTCATGTCTGCCCCCCTCATTTTTTTACTCATGACGCCTTTACTCTGCTTGTTCGACCTTGAGCCGTTGGTCCCCTGGTTGCTTGCTCACAGGCATTCGTGCTTTCTTAGCAGTCAGGTAAAAACCTCGGCACAGAAATAACAGAAATTAGCAACTTGATGCGTACGTTGGTCACATTCATGCTATCACGGTCTACACAATGTAGACTACACGTACGTACTTCGCATCAACAGGTTTCTCAGCTCACCTTTTGACCTCGCGAGTTCAATCTAAACAAACGAAGAGTAGTCAAGTGTTGCATTGGGATTGTATCTTCGTTATGTTTTACTACAGGCCTATATTTAACCCCGCATTGGGGTTGCATCTTCGTTATGTTTTACTATAGGCCTATATTTAACCCCGCATTGGGGTTGCATATTCGTTATGTTTTACTATAGGCATATATGATTGCATCTTCGTTATGTTTTACTATAGGCCTATATTTAACCCCGTATTAAACAAACCCTGTTTTATATCGTAGAACCTGCTCTGAAAGTAATCGTTTTTCTCTTCGCCCTTTCCCTTCATGCTTGGCTGTAGACAGAATGGTGGTGGCCGTCTGTTTAGAGTTTTAAATATTTTTGGTCTAACTTTTTTTTTCCAATTTCTCCTCTGTACTTTGCGAGTGGATCTAAATAATCTGAAACTGACTGAAACATTCAGGAAAGATAAAAAAACACCAAAATATCAAATTAGGGTATGTTGTATCCATATCCCTTTATGATGGCTCTCCTGATTCTCTTTCACCAATCCACTTCTTTCTTTCTTCTCTCTCCTCCCTCCCCCTTTCCTTTGGGGAGGGCCAAGGAGTCCAGTGAGCTGCGCTATAGCGCCTCGCTGTAGTTCCCGTATATGTATCACGCCAAGCTATACATGAAGGGAAAGGTGCATAAAAGAGCTACAATCCACATGAATAAAGATCAAACTCGGAACTCGGCCCTTGCCCATCTCTGGGATTCTCGTATCTCTTTTAGTCTTGGAGTACTTTCAGATTCATGACATAAGAGTCCGAAAGTAAGCCGTATTGGGCAATCCTTTGCTTCGTCATTCACGTCAGATAATCAACGTGTCTGAATCCTTTTTCATGCGTACGATACATTTATGGATGTAGCTCAATATAGTATTCTTATCCTGTGTGTGCTATCGCAAATAGTGGATTATATCTGAAACTAATACAGAGCGCAAGCATGTCGCTAGCCGCCTAGCATCGGCTCATTGAGCTTGCACGCACCGTTCGATGTTTGCTTTCTACTCAGCTACACACACAGAGTACTGCACTTTGTTGATACGGGGATTTCTTGATACTGCGCATGCGCCATGACGTATTTCATCAATATGCATGAGTCGTAATGAATATGCATGATTCGAACGGTGTTCTAATATCAATTTATTTTTTAACCCGAGAGGGCGTCAATAAGAAAGTTCAAACTTTTATCGTTTAACCGACATTTGTTATAATATATGTTTCACCCCTCAATATCATGAGAATATAAAAGTTATGCAAGTTTCTTTTCCGTGATAAAATAGAGCAATAATATAGGTATTTAATGAATGTAATAATTTCAAAATTGATTCATTGCCCTTGTCTGAGATCAACCAATCATACACTATACCTTTAATATTATGTCATTTGTACTTCTTGACCTGTAATTAGTTTTTATATGAGGAATGTTTTTGTGTCGCCTGCATAGCAGAGCAAGACTAAAGGCACCGCCTTTCATGAAAATCATGAAAATCAATGATACACTCAACAAAAGTAAAGATACCGAAGGTGAAGCTGATTGATTATTTTACTCTTTTTTTTTTTTACTGTGTTCCCGTAAGATGGTCATGACAGATATTTTATTGATAATGTGATAAGTTTGTTGAATGTTTGAAGCCGTTTTCACAATGTGTTATTTATTTATCGTCCACAGATTCAAGAGATCATAAAACAAGGTATTGAAACACCCGAGGGTCAGAATGATCTTAGAAGGATGCAGTTGAGAGAGCTTGCCCGGCTGAATGGTACACTCAGGGATGAAGATATGCTCAGGTATTCTAATTCTACTCTATACCTTCTTAAGCTGTGTAAATGGCACCTATCTATAGCAGCCACCTGCATATGGCAACTATTGAATTTCATTTACTCAGAGATATAATGTGTTTAAAGACCTTATTTGAAGAGAAAAATTTGACAATTTATGTCCCCTTGGTCACTATAGACAAGACAAGTTTAGAGTGAGGTTGCCTGCCTGATCCTAGGACTGATAATAGCTAAATTGATGCGTATCTCATGTGATGAAATTCACTTGAAATCATGAGTGTAATTTCAAGTCATCTAACAAATGTATCTCTGAACAAGTCAGGGCAAATTAAAACTTTCTAGAATGGGGTTAAAATTAAATTAGTACGACTTTTTGATGATAAAACAATTTAAATGATAGAAGGAGTGATTGGGCATGTACAGTGACCTGATAAGATCACTTGTTTTGTTGTCTTTCTGTATTGGTTCTTTAATTTCATGGTATAATTCTTGAACACTCTAGGTGCTCCAACTGTGGGTCCACAGAGCATCGTACCTGGCAGTGTACAGAGAAGCAGAATATCACCAACAACATCTTATGCTCTCTCTGTGGCTCAGCCGGTCACATAGCTGCCGATTGTAGGGAGAAGGCCATCGGAGACCGCCCCCTTGCCCAACCTATCGTCAACTCAGCGGACAAGGCTAAAATGGACTCGGAGGTAAGAATTGGAGGATTTGCATGTTTTAGAACGATTCCAGTGTTACGATTTTTGTTTGAATTTCAGACAGCTTCATAGGTATTTGTATGAATTGAAAATAGTCATCTGCCGAATGATTATCAAGGCCCTGTGATGCAAAGCTTGCTACTTGATTGTACTGCTGATTTTTTTCATTATTGATTTTCTTGTATTGGATTACATTCACTATTATTTGTAATCAAACGTTCAATTCAACTGCGTAAAATATATGCAGATCATGATGCGCACAAACATAGCTGTGTAATGTCCTTAAGACATTTTATAACCAAGAGATTGATATAAAGAAGTGAGAATTCAATTGTACAAATTGAGCTCTTTTCCAGTATCTCGCCAATGTCTCACCCTCTGAGACACAACAAATTTCTCTTCAAGACCAAGACAGAAATGAAACTCATGTCACACAATCACTAGCAAAACATATCTTGAGACCAAGACATATTCAAAGACACCCAACACTGATATCTTAGTCAATGAATTCTCTATAACGCTGCCATCTATTCACATTGTGTTAGAAATTATGTTTACTAATATATTCATGGTCAGTCAATGACAGAGGCGTAGCGTTTGACTTCATGCAGTTCATTCATCTCATCTCCTATCGATTCCATCTTCCTTCCAGTACCTCTCTCTCATGGCTGAGCTTGGTGAAGGTCCTTTGCCAGGTGGAGGAGGAGGAGGAGGACCACCCCCACCACCAAAGGTCAGTATGGGTGGGCCTCCTAGTGGTCCTAGACACCCCCCACCCCCTATCTCATCGGCTCCGCCCAATCGCCCTATGATGATGCCCCCAGGCGGTGGGCAGGGCAACAACCAGGATCACCCTCCCCCTCTGGTGAGTACATCCCGCTATCTTTTGCTAAATTAACTTATTGATTTTGTGCAAGGTACCCTGGTATGGCACGTCCAATTTCTGTATAAAGCACTTTGTAATGGCTATGCTAAAGCTGGGATGATAATTGTGCAGTGCTAGGAGTGCCATGTTTTACAGATATGAGATGAGGGCTATATTATATTACAAACTTCTATTATTATTTTCATCTTGTACTTTTTTTGGCTCAAATGCCTACGAATATTCTTCTTTGATGATGAGTTGAAAAGGGCTTATTACATAATTTGGGTTGAGAATATAAAATTTTCAGGTTATACCGTCCAGATTTTCGATTTTAAATAATGTATTGTAAAACGGTTAATTGAACCTTAACTAAGAGTAATGATATTTCGTTTCCATCAGATGGGTCAGAACCTGAACTTACCTTGGAACAACCGCAGTCAGAACAAGCCAATGTCCCTGCTTAACTCTGGCCCTGCACAGCGGCCTCCTCTGGGCCAGGGCCCCCCTCCTCCTCCTCTCCCCCATCAAGGCCCTCCACCGCCCTCTAACAGCGGACCTCCACCCCATCACAACCAGCCCCCGTTCATGGGCCCACCACGCCCCCCTATGATGAATAGACCCCCTCCCGTTGGTCCTCCCGGTGGCATGCCTCCGAACATGATGCCGTCTCACATGAGCCAAGGACCCCCCGGACCCCCTCCGTCTGGTGGATTCAACCCAATGATGCCCCCTCCACCTCGAGGGAGATCTCAGCTGCCCCCATGGGCATTCCATGGTGGACCTCCATCTTCTGGACCCCCTAAT
This sequence comes from Lytechinus pictus, assembly GCF_037042905.1. Lineage (NCBI taxonomy): Eukaryota > Metazoa > Echinodermata > Echinoidea > Temnopleuroida > Toxopneustidae > Lytechinus > Lytechinus pictus. Next base: position 35,074,619 of record NC_087245.1, read on the forward strand.
TCATCAGCACCAGGTGAGACACAACACTAATTTCATTTCCCACTTTAAGTAATACATATGAATTATGTTTGGTCACATTGATATCATTACTGAAGCTTTGCCAGGTAATAAATACTAAAAGAGAAATGCAGGTGCTATCATTGCCTTACTCGGTCAAAGGATTTGAAATAGATATATCTTTTTGAGAATTCTTGATTTCATTTTTGTTGTCTCGCCTGAACAAAGTTCAGCAGAGACCTAGTGATCACTTTTCCTGCTGGTCTGTTAGTTTGTTACAAAAGTATTTAAGTTTTTGTTCAACTTTCTGTCATTTCTTTATTTCTGCTCAATTATGTACATTCTTGGTACATATGATTCTTGGGTAATACTACATGTGTTGTTGAAGATGGGGTCAATGGTCATCTAGAGGTAAAAAGATCATGTTGCATATTTCATTGATCGCAAAATCAGGCAAGATTCTAATGAATCTAATGAATTTGAAGCTTAATTTCTTTGATCCAACATTAAATGAAGATTTTTGTTTGATTTTCATTCCAGCTCCAGCGCCGGTTCCTCCCCCATCCCTTCTGGTTGCCCCGCCCCCACCCCCACCTAGCAGCGAGCCGCCTCCACAACCCCCCACTAGTGCTCCATGGCAGATTTCGTCATCAAGTAAGTCATTGAAAATTTCCCTCTCTTTTTTGGTAGCAAATCAGTGTGTGGATTATTCATTGGTCAAAATTTTATTTGATCACAATCCAAATTTAATGGCATTACAATAACAATGGCATTCCCATTATTGGTGTTCTTTTATTGATATAAAACATGATATAAGTGAATGCATTGTTGCGAATTGTAATATATTAATTTATTAGATGATGAATTCTTATTGGCAATAATGCTTTGATAAGTTAGTTTTACTCGTTGGCTTTTTATTATGTTATTGTTAGTGTTTCTAGTGCCAATATATGGACTTTTCAATATGTAAAAGTACACATGTATAAACATGACTACTCTTCTTATTCAAGAGTAAGAGATAAAGAAATAGAAAATTTGTAGTAATCTTTAACATTTTTCCCAGATTTGAAGTCAATTATATTCTTATCAAATTCTAGATTCAAACATATCAACTTTGAAGATGAAACTAATTCTAAGGCCTTTCAATGACGCTTACTATCAGGGGTATAAGGATAACTATATCATGATGAGTAGGAAAAATAAAAATACAGCTCTTACTTGAAGGCTATCTTGTATGGGGGATTGAGATGGTTTAAGAGTGCTGTAGGATAGAGTGGTGAGTGAAGGAATACAAATCTGAGTTTTGTCGATGTTAGAATTCCAAGGGCCTTTTATGGTGGAAAATATTTAGGATTATGAATATAGTGAATATCATGCTTGAATGGCCACCTGACATCTGCTGCCTGCCTACGTATATGCTTGGTTTACAGGCCAAGGGGTAGGGACATCTCCCCCATCTCAGCCTCCATGGCAGTCCCAGGCCATCCTACAGCAGGCCCTAGCCCTCTCGCAGCCTCAGCAGGCAGCGACAGGTTAGCTCCATCGATCATTCATCTCAGATAAATACATGGATAGATCATTGTTATTGCTGCTGGATCATTGTTAATGCTGCTGCTGTTGCTCAACACCATTTTCAATCAATTCGCACATCTTGTAGCTCCCGCTGCCTGTCGTTTTAAATTTTATCCATATTTTGCGAATCTCATATTGCAAATATTTGTTCTTAAACTGACTTAGGACTAGAATATCATGGTTCACTGGCGGATTCAGGGGGGGGGGGGAAGCTGGCCAGTGCCCCCCTACCTTTGCAAGGCACAATTAAAATTTGTAATGTAAAAATGCCATAAAACAGAAGTGTCCCCCCTTTGAAAGTGAAGAACCTTTTTTTTTTTTGCTTGGGAAAATGTGCCCCCCCCCCCCCTTTTGGAAAATCCTGGATCCACCCATGCCATGGTTTACATAAAACCCATTCTGGACACCCTAATTGCTGCGGTTAAAATATCACGAATTTTCACCTATCTGAGTTAAAGTTCTAAATGTGGTTTTCCAAATTGAAGCCCAGCCCAAACATAAAATTTCCAATCTCTTTTGTATCAAGGTGTAAGTGAATAGGAGAGTTTCAATTAACTGATGCCTTTGGTTGGCTGGCAGCCTTCTTGCCATCAGAACGGGCTCCTTTGACGAAGATGAAGATTTGATATATCATTGTGGCATTCATGCAGACTGCACCATGTCTCAATGTCCTATCCATGTACATACCTGAGATTAGTGAGCAAATCTTGTGCATGCTGCCTCCCCATCAGTGTCTTTTTGAAGATGTTTAAACACGAAAAATATTAGGGTGATATAAAATCTGGATATCCTTTGCTTGTAGTGGTTTTAGTGTCTTTGGTTCCTCATTTTTACCTGTAAATTGTTTTGGATGAAAATAAACTGGGTTCCAAAAGAAACTGATCAAACTTTACAAGAGCACTGTACAAATTCCATGAGTGTGGTCAAAATGAAGAATATTTTGACACAGGCTAGCTTCAATATTCTTCACTAAGCACATGTCAATAATTAAGAGATTGGTTCAATCACGGAGAGACTATAGCCCCTCACATCAATTGGTTTCAGAACCCAAGGTCACAAAATGGCAAGAGACGGACCAATGAAAATGAGATGGATTAAACAAACTTCCCAGTTTATTATTACACATGTCCTTCACAGGCATGTTAAAGTGATTGGCTTGATCACAAAGAATCTACAGGAAGTTAACATAACATTTTTTAAATGACTGGAACAACAACACCCACACACAGATCCCCAGAGTGTCCCGGTAAGCAGGGGATAATCTGAACACAGTGTTATCTGTGCGTGGTTGAGTAAGATACACACAGACACTTGCCATGTTCAGATTATCCCTGCTTACAGGGACATCCCAGGGGGTTCGTGTGTGGCTGCGTGATTATTCATTTTGACTGAGCGAGTGGAATTTGTGCAGTGCCCTTGTACAGTTTGATCAGTTTCTTTTGGAACCCAGTTTATGTATATTTTTTTTTCAAGATGGCAGATGCTTGTGCATTTTCTTTGTTATTTCTGATGCTGTTATGACTTTATTATTTTGTTAATACTATTTTTGTTTTATTTTGGAGCTTGATGTTTCTTATGTAATCATCCATGTCTTTCTGTACCGTAGTCCAGTAGACGGTCTCATAGGGCATGTACAAGACCTGGAAAAGTACAAGGTTTTTTTTTTTTTTACATTGGTTAAAATGGAAAACTAGTGTCATAAAGGAATTCCTCATCATAGAAAACCCTAGAAGGACCGTATTATACATGTATTGGGGATTTTCTGGATAGACATTCACAAATACTTATACATCACACATAGATGCTAATTAGCTAATTAGGCTGATTACGATGATTGAATTACTTTAAAATAAAAGCTATTGTCATGAAATAATTCCTCGTCACAGAAACCCTTAGGAAAATGGTATCATTTATGTTTTCAGTCTTTCTGGTTTAAGAGTAGTAGCTTATTACATCTTGTATATATGCTAATTAGATGATTATGCTTATTAGGCTAATTAAAAAAAATAATCAAGGTTGCCAAGGTGGCAACCAAGCTGAATTTACATCAATACCCATCTAGAACACAAATCAACAAAAAAAAAATTGTACTTTTCCAGGTATGAAAAATATCTACTGGACTACTGTCACTCCCATACTATTTTCTTGTGAAAAAAAGTTGAGATAATGTTTTCTCTAATCCAGGCTTGATAAGTATGTCTGTTTTTTGTTGTTGTTTTTTGTCTTTCGAATTCTAACTTTTGACTATCTTTTAACAATATAAATGATTAAGCTTCATTATTAATACTACAATGTATTTAATTTTTTTCTTATTGACTACCCCCTCTGTTTCTCTGTGATTTTTATTTTATTTTTGCTTAGAATATTTCAATTTAAGCTGTCTCATTTCAAAATCTATCAATTGCTCAATGGGAACTTGTACCTTCTTGCCTGGAATGAATGTTTTTCTGACACTAGCACTAAAACTTCTAAATGGCAGAGAGCACTATTAATCCAATGCAAGCATGATATCAAAACATAGACATTTTAAAGCCATGTGTACTTTCCTATTGGCTAACTATATTGTTTGCCATATCGTGTGAAAGTGAACATGGTTTCTTGTACAAATAATCAACAGATGTGAGTGCATTATTGGCAATGAAACATACTTGAAGGTATTTACAATGAAAGCACAAGGCTTGCCAATTGCTCTCCCACAACATTGTAAAAACCCAAAGTGCGTTCAAAGTCACCAATATCGCAAACACAGACCTGTGCATTATTCATTTAATGAAATGGGTTAACAACATGATTATGTGGCAGAAAAAGTGGACAAGCGTTCATGATTTTCATTTTTCAATAAACCCAAAGTCAATACAAGGCTGGCAATTTCTGTGATAATAATAATAGCCAATTTTTATATAGCGCTTTTCCCAGGATGGCTCAAAGCACTTTACAGCATATTATTACCCCGGTCATTGGATTCATTTCAATCCTGCACGAAAAGTGCACAATTTCTACTTCCTGGGTGATGACATCACTGCTATAGCACAGCAAAAAGGTGAATTGCATGCTGTATGTGTGCGTCTCCTAACGCATCGATGGAGCAAACTGCATATATTCTTTGTGCACATTAGAGTGCACGTTATTATTATCATTTTTTTGCTGCACAATTGTTACACTGTTCGTACAAAAAAAAAGTTCACACATGACCCATTGGAGCACAGGTGATTAGCCTCAATCTTTAATCAGTTTTATAATAGATTATGACATTCAGGCAATGATATCCTGGCAATCATATGTCTTTTAAACTCAGTATATTCTTGTTTAAATGAGTTGAATGTTTTACCTAAAAAAAAAATTGGACAATAAATTCAAATTTAACATGTGTTAAAATCAAGATTCCACAAATGAAATTATTCCTTGTTATTCTAGGATTGTATCTAACATACTTAAACCGATTTATTGTGTACATTTTTCACTTCAGCTACTGCTACGACAACTGAGACCACTACATCCACAACCAAGCCATCTCCTCCAGTACCATGGCAACAGCTTGCTGCAGGTAAGACTCACATTGCAATTCAAACATTCAATCCTTCTATTCTGCTCATTGTTCAAGACCACTGTGCTGAAATCAGACCCAGTGTACAAACTTTGCCGTTTTCTGTCTTGAATTTATTTAGAGAAAATAATTTCTTAAATTGTGGGCAATAGCATGAAATATGGACGAGTTTTTCTTCCTTCATCGATAGGAATATTGTCAGTGGGTTGTTTTAATCTTTGTACTCGAAATTAAAAAAATATATATATATATTTGTAAAAAGCTCAATGATAGAGTTATTACACAAGTTGCAACCTTTCTTGACTAGAAAGAGTTCAACACAAGAATTAGGAGACTTGTTCTAGTAGAACCTTACTGCAAGGGTAAAATGGGGTACAAATGCAATTTTTTTGCTGGAAATGATAGTTGTGGGAATACTAATTTGAAATCAGGTTAATGTTGCTTTGGCTCCCTTTAGCATTTTGTTTTAATTAACGTTTTAAGCCACCCCCACTTTTTAGGCAAATAATCATAGAGAAATGATATTGTTTTACCCCTCCCCTTTAAAAAAAATGCAACAAAAAGTTTTTCAACAGTTTTTTGGTACTACTTGACCTTAGGGGATTCCATACTAAAAGTCTATCAAGATCCACACCTGAGCAAAGTGGTCATTTTCAAGATGGCCGCCATTCGCTGAAAATAGACACAACTCACTCATCCACCCTACACATCCTATTTTGTTGCATATTCCATGGTCTAGGGGGTAAATAGATCTATTGATACAAGTTAAGAGTGATTTATGCACTTTAGGGTACCTGGAAATCCAAGACGGCATCCAAAGCGGCAGCCATAGTCTAAAATTCCACAATTTATCTATTATTTTAGTGTTTTTAATTCAGTTTCTATTCAATGGTTTTAAGGGTCAAGTACATGTAGTACTCCATATTGACCAATGTTTTTTCAAACATAAACATGAGCATGAATTCAAGGTGATATATATTTCAAGTGCTCTTTTTAATACTCATTTCTGAATTTGTCTTCATGTATGCTTTTGTTTCGATACCAAACATGACAAGTTGTTCTTTATTTGTTGTTTTTCAGTTAGTGGGCATGATCAATATTCTAGTAAATCACCTCATATGGCCTTGAATTTGACCCTTATTGACCGAAAGTTCTTAGTTGTTTTCAGATTGTTCATATTTACCTTTACATGAAATTGGATTGGTTTGATGCTAAATGTATGATATGTATATACGTAAATTGCATTTCCCTATGTAATTATCAGCTTGAAAGTGGGCATTGATTAAAGTATTAATTAAAAAAAAATGCTCATGGGTGCCAAAGTGGCACCAACCTGATTTCAAATCAGTATCCCCTCAACTACCATTTCCAGCACTTTATTTTATGCTTATGCTGAAATGATGATGAGTTCTACTGGACTGTTTTTTCAGGTGATATGAGCTTTCTACCAATGCAAGAATTCTAAAATACTACCTTTTTACGCTGGTGCTAATTGAGTACCCAAATATGCTCTTTAACCTTGTGATTTAAACCCTTTTAATATATGTGTATCATTTTCCTTTTGTGTTTGTTTAGCTGCAGCTGCAGCCAATGCTCCTCCAGTCAGTTCAGCTAGCAGCTCATCACCAGCCCTACCGCCCTGGCTACAAGCCTACACAGCAGCTGCTGCAGCAGCGGCAGCTGCAGCTGGTGGAGGAGTTTCTACAAGTACGTCAGGCCAACCTACACCCCCGCAGTGGGCGCAAGCAATGCCTCCGCCACCACCCCAACCCGTCCCCCCTCCCTCTATGCCAGGAATGCCCCCCATGGGGGTGCCACCTCCCCACATGCAGCCCCCGATGCCCCCCTTGCCATTCCAGCAGGGTGGTATGTCTGATGTTGCACCACCCCCTGCAGTACCCCCTCCTCACCTGAATGCCCCTCCCCCACCCCCGCCTCCTTCAAGTTGAGCATCGTCTCAACATCATCTGAGTATTACACCATTGTGTTTAAACTTTCCAAGGTGGTCTCCTTTACCATCCAAGAGGTCATTTGAAGATTGACATACTCAACCATTTTATTTTACATGCAGTGTCCATCTACCGCCTACATTATACTCTATAGTGTCCTTGAAAAGCATAGTTTGATTGCGACTTTTTCATACAAATCTTGTTTTCTCCGTAGAATTATTTTTTATATTTGATTTATAGAAATTACCTGCATTTGTTCCATTTTTTTCCCTTATCGATGTTGCCGTCATGGGTTGTTGACTATATCAACATACATCCATCCTTACATACGCACATACACCCTTACACAGTCACATACACACATGTATATAGCTTTTACAAATACCTTCAAACAAATGTAAAATCATTGATTTGATTCAATTTTGCATGCAATTAAATTTTCAAAAATTGAAATTTAAATTGATTAGTACCTGAGAGAATACCACATTGACAAATCAGAGAATACTAAATATATTTGCCTTTCTATTCTATTTGTGTACTGCCATCCTTTTAATGATGACTTCATCAAAGGTAGATAATATACTGATTTTTATTTAGAATTAAAGGTAAAAGACTAGTTGCAGCAAACAATTATTTCATGAGAAAGTTTTTTAAATCAAGTTTAATTGCCAAAATATTATCATACATCTAGATCTGGTACATTTTCCCCCCTTATCAATGTAAACTTATCTTTTTTTAATTATGAAATATCAGCTCAAAATCGATAATTATGATGATCACTAACACAGAAAACATGTGGGACAGTGTTTTGATATTGCTTCGAAAAATACCCAACATTTTATGGAATTCTGTGCTTAATTTGCTCATTTTACAGCAATTACGCATTTTCTTCCAGAGCTATTTGGCACATATATTTTACATACAAACACTATGGTGGTAATTTCATTGGATTCTGTTTGAACTCATTTTGAGATCATTAACACACCCCCCCCCCCCTTTCAGGGGGAGTTTGGTAAAATAATTTGATGCATGGAACATAGAGGATATGAGTACCCATCACATCACATTCCATCATAATTTTTTTTCTATGTTTTGTGCAGTTTTAATTGGGAATTCAATATCAGGATCCCATTCATAAATAGTGCTATGAATGACAACTGTAGTGAAATCCTTGTTTGTTTTTTTATCGGGCAGAAAGCACTATACTTTATTGATATTTGGTAAAATAAGCACATGTACATTATTTGTTATTTGCTTTGTAATTGATCATGGATAGATGATGCACTTACATTTTAGCACTGAATACCTCACTTCAAGATTTTATTTACAGATTTTTTTTTGTAATTTTGACTATACTTCTATATTTTCTTCCTCTTTTAAAAGAATAAAAGTGCATTTAATATGGTAATAGATTTGTCATCCTTGATTTTACAAGAGCAGATATATCAGGTTATTTTCATATATCTTTAATTCATTTGCTGAACATATGCTTTTTGTGATTTCTCATTTCTACCACATGTCAGAGACATAATTGAAATCTATCTGAACTAGTTTAGAGGGGAATGACTCCTCCCTTTCCTGCGTTGATAAGCTTGTGGGTAACGTGAAATACACATTAATTGTAAGATATGTGATAGTGACATGTATGCAGCCTAGTTTTTCATAAGTAAAAACAAGATAACAACCAGCCCCTTCTCGTTATCCTGTATGCTGCTAAGTTTATATTCATGAACATTTAGCGTTCAAGGGATCACCCACCTAGAAATCATTATCAATTGGATAGTCAGCCCAAAGGGGTGAAAGTTTCATCAAAGTTGGAGATAAACTATAAAAGAGTATTGGAATTTCAATTTTTTCATCAGTGTGAAACAATTTAATGCATAATTATGCTAATGATGGAACCAGTGCTGTCATGAGCCAACATGTTTCCTTTTTAGTTTTTTTTTACAAATTATTATAATTATCATTAGATTATTATTATAATGATGAATATAAAGTTTTAATTTGCAAAGGTGAGAATGGAGATGATTTATCTCCTTTGTATCAAATTTGATAAGATGATTATATTACTCTTTTCATGAAAACTAAAGCTTGCTTTAAAAAAAAGAAGAAAAAAGGTGGGCATGTGACTTCATAGTTTTGGATACAACCTCATTTACTGTTTTTTAGCAACTATACATCCATCTAGCTCTGTGCACCTGAATAGGAAGCCTAGCTTAGCCGGGGTAATAATAATAGCAGGGCCCCGCTAGGAGAACAGTTTTCAGAACTGAAGTGGCTACCTTGGGTAAATATACCGTTACTATATTTATCAAAATGCTGTTATATTTTCATGTGATTGGAGAAATTTAAACCGTTTTGCTTATTTAAAATAAATACTTTTTTATTCAGTCAATTTGATTTCAAGGTGTCTCTCATGCATATGACTACTGCAAGGTTTATTGATCATACAGTACATCTTTATCTTTCTAATAATAAATATAATAATACATGAGATTTATATAGTGCACTTTCCATCTTGATTACATGCTCAAGGCGCTTCAGAGCAGAACAACAAAAACTATTTACATACAATACATGTCTGAACAATAAGTCAATGTCTATCAAAAAGCACTCTTATACTTGTATGTTTTCAGGTTGCCCTTGGAGGTGGTCACTGAGGTCTGAATGCATCATTCAATTGGAAGATTACAGGCCGTACGTTTCATAAAGCTTGTTTTGAATGGCGAGTCACTGGCTATGGTTAAAAGCTACTGAAATGAAGCATGTTATTGACTGACAGCTGATCTATCACAAAATTTTTGTCATTTGTTTTTCTCAACAGGTCTTATGAAATCGGACCATAATTTATATCAAAACAAAAAGATAGCCGTAGTATATTACAGATGCTTGTCATTCATTACATAAAAAGGAGACTAGCAACTTGTATGTCTTAGGTAGATTGTGCGTGGGAAATCACACTTTTTAGTAAGCTCTGTAATTTCATTGTACTCCCATTGTATATGCCCATGTGGAAAAGATTTCAAATTAATTAATAAATGTACATTTTCTGTAAAAATATTGCTGTTGTATTTTGTTGAGTATTTTAAACATTGAATTGTTGATAGTGCTTGAGACAGACACACATGAGTAGTAGTGTCATTTTAAAGGACAAGTCCACTCCAACAAAAAGTTGATTTGAATAAAAAGAGAAAAATCCAACAAGCATAACACTGAATCACTTGACAATGAGAAAATTAGAATATTTCATATAATAAAATACAAAAGAAATAGTGAGTGATGGACATCGACTGACTCACCTAGTTGTGCATATCACTGTTTTGTTTTAAAAAATAAGCGAAACTTTAAAATGTCATAACTTTCTTATTTTACATCCGATTTTTGATGAAATTTTCAGCACTATGCTAGTTTGATTTTTCTCTATTCAAGTCGGCATTTTCCTGGGGTGGACTTGACCTTTAAATACATGTTCATGTGCATATTGACATTCCATTGATTCATTTAATAGCACACAGAATAATCAAGTTTGATGAGATTCAGTATTTCAGGATGTGTCGAATATTTAGGCCTAATCCTTAAAACAATAATGTACTTGTTTCCAATCTTGCATGCCATGGAAGCTTTGCCCTTCTTGGTGCAAAACTATTACTGATAATAGCGCCATCTATCTGGATACTGTAGAATTCATCCAGAGGCGTAAGGTTATTGATCCCCTTAAGGGTGTGAACCTCTAGTTTTTAACAACCTTCAAGAGAGAGAGAAAAGGGGATGAAGAAAAGGGGTGTTGGGTTGCAACTTGGATAGGGGAAAGGTAGAGAGATGGGGATATGAAGAGTGATGAGGAAAAAAGCGAAAACAAAAGTAAAGGTAAAGACAGGAGGAGAATGGACAGGTGATGGAGTGCATATGGTATTAGACATTGGGCAAATGAGAGAGGGGTGATTTTGACATTTTTTAGATTACGGTAGGTTTTGTTTTTAAAATGTAAAGAAGATTAATCAATATATCTTAGAGATTTCTGGGAAAGGGGTAATGGAATTATCCCCATGTGCTGTCCCTGCGCCCCCTTCCTCAATCCCTCTATAACTTTCCCCATATGTTTTGTACACAACTTGTTGCCAATTACATGTATGTGAATGCCTATACCTGATGCTGTTGGCTGCCTGTCGCCATGGACGAAAAAGAGCACTCCAATAAAACATTGAAGAGCCTTTCCCTCTGTCTTGTAAAGGATAGTGAAAAGTCCATGACTAGGATGAGGGAGAAAGAGAGACGTGAAGGCTTGGGGGCCTTAGTATCAGGTAGATGGAAGCCCCCCCCCAAAAAAAAAAAAAGGGAAATATCAATACATTTGTTTGATCAATGAACAGTCAGTAATAGGGCCTAATAAGACATTAATTTGATCAATGAAAATATCCGACAAGCATCGTTGGATTAAAGTAATACATAAAAAAATAAAAGTAAATACATGTAAATAATAATGATAATATCAAATAGGGCCTACCTCCCTCCACCCCAAAAAAAAATACAGTGGCACCCCAGGATTTTTTTTTTTTTTTGGGGGGGGTAATTATTGGCAAGTGAATGGCATAATGAAATGTTAGGGGGCAAGGGCAGACAAGAATGGCAAGTTTTGAAAGGGGTTTAGAAGAGTGAAAGATGGTATTCATAGCCTTATTCATAGCTTGAATGGCCGCTTGTGACAGCATGTACCTACCATACTTTTTTTTCTTTATAATCGAGTATAGATTTATGATCTTGAGAAAATGTGCAATGGAGACAGACGCATTACTTTTAATACTGTGTGTCTGAAAATACTAAATTGCCCAGGTGAATTGCAAGAAATATTGTGACTCGGAACACCATCCACCGGGGGGGGGGGGGGGGGGAAGGCAGTCAAATAATTGCTGTATACACATGCGTGCCCCCAAAAACTTGTTTAAAGGGGTGGTTTTTTTCAGTTTTGGATGCTGGCCCTCGTAAAGGGCATCAAAAACACAGATTTTCAATAAAAAGGTGGGATGGTCAATGAATGGTCTATCGCGGGCCGGGTCAAACGTAGGGTAATTGTTGATTTTCCCCAGCATGCAAGCTTCATATCCTGGCGACAACTTGCATTGGGGGCAAAATGTGCAAATATGCCTGTGAAAAACTTGTTTAGGGGGTGTTTGGAAATAATTTGGTCACGCATGTGTTCAGCAATACATTTGACTGCCCACCCCCCCACCCCCCCCCCCCCCCCGACCATCCACAACACTGCATGCAGAGTTCGCTCGTTATATTGGTCTGCTACTGCTAATTAACTCAGCATGCAAGCTAGCGCAGTGTTCGAGTTGATGCTAGCTCGATAGCTAGCTCGCGCTGTAGTACCGGTATAGCTAGCCCGCCAGAGCTCGAGCAGGCCATCGTTACAGTACGAGTCCACCTGTGGCTGTGCTTTACTTTAGACTGGATACTGAACACCAATGAAATTGTTTGCCCGATAGTGACAATAATTTGAAGTGAAACATGGCAAAAAATCAGGAGGCGAGAAAGCGGAAACATAACTCAAGAAATGGGAGCAGTGGTCGAGGAAATGGAGGTGAGATTCTTTCTCTTAAACATTCCCCATCTTGTTGATGATGCACTGCCGTTCGCGTTCGGTGGTATTCCGTTGGTGATGGTGGTGCCTGGTGGTGGTGGTGGCCGTGGCCGTGGGGGGCCACGCGAGGTAAACCCAGTTGTGTGTCAATCAATTTTTGACAGCCATTTGGAAAGATAACAAGCGAAGTTCCACCATTTTCTAATAAAAAATGTTAGGCAATATTACAGAGAACAAAATACAAGATGATTACAAGTATTGTCGCATTGAATTCCGATGTCGAAATTTTGATGTTTAGGGCTCCATGTAACCTAACCCAGAGAGCTCCCGCCCGCGCAGCGGGCGGGAGCCCAGAAGCTTACCGTGTATTTTACCATTGTCACCGGACTAGGGTGATTTATGGTCTAAATATTTCTCCAAATGAATTGTGAAAACGGAAAGTATACAATTACCACGATTATGTGGATGAAGGTCTAACGAGTGGCAGATTCCTGACATCTGGGCACAGTCTGGAACCTCAAAAAAACGAAAAGTTCTCTCCTTCTACCCAGTCTCGATCGGCCATTTTGTTACGATTTTTAACAAAAATGGCCGATCGAGACGGGGTAGAAGGAGAGAACTTTTCGTTTTTTTGAGGTTCCAGACTGTGCCCAGATGTCAGGAATCTGCCACTCGTTAGACCTTCGTCCATATAATCGTGGTAATTGTATACTTTCTGTTTTCACAATTCATTTGGAGAAATATTTAGACCATAAATCACCCTAGTCCGGTGACAATGGTAAAATACACGGTAAGCTTCTGGGCTCCCGCCCGCTGCGCGGGCGGGAGCTCTCTGGGTTAGGCTCCATGCAGACATTTTGAAAAAATGTTGAGAGCCATTTTACAATTTACATGCAGAGCCATAATTTCAGTTTTCCTGAGTCATTCTTTTTTTCTTGATAAGCACATGGTTTAGCATCACACTCTGTTCTGCTTGTTGAAAAATCAAATTAATGCATATCATTGTTTTATTGTTATTCACTTTGTTCTTCATTAATTGTTTTAATTTTTTTCTTTAATTTTGACTTTAATTTACTTTAATTTTATTTTTTGCTTTTAGAAATTAAGCGATTTTGTAAAAGGCTGTGTCTCGTCTGCTTTTAATGCGTATACACATAGTATCAGGGTGATCAGATTTCAAAAAATGAAATACGAGACAAAAAGAAGCACGCTGCATGCATGAGCGGTTTAAAAAAGCTGGATCGACCGAGCCAGGTCTTAATAAAAAAAAGATCAACAAAGAAGGCTACACATTACAATGTTAGACTTCATTGTAAAAAATATTAGGGGAAATTTTAATCAGTACGAGGGTAATTATGTGTCCAACCAATTGTGGGCAGTATTCTACCCAATGCGGGAAGCATATTGTCCAGTAAGGTTAAAAAATAAGCAGCAATTACTTTAGAATGGGCATAATTTTAATCACACTGGACATTTAAAAATGCCAAATGTTGAATGTACTTGGTTGGACACATAATTACCCTCATGGAGCATTTTTACCCAATATTTTTTAGAGTGTTGTAAAAAATATAAAGAAAAGGAAGGGAGGGTGCACAAAAGAATGAGGGAGAGAAAGAAATTAGGAAATAAAAGAGATGAATTGAGAGGAAAGAAAGAAAAATGAAGGGGAAAATGATGTAAAGAAAATGAAGGAAAAAATAAAAGAAAGAAACTTAGAATAAAAGATGGATAAAAGAAAGAATAAGTAAGAAAAAAGGTTTCCGTCATTCTTTGAAATGAATACAGAAAGAAAGGATAGGGAGATGAATAAATTCGTGAAAGAAAAATAAAGGAGAGAAAGGGACAAAAGTAGGAAGAAAGAAAAAAATGTTTCCTTCATTCTTTGAAAGAAACAAAGAAAGAAAGATGAAAAACAGGAAGAAAGGAAGGGAAAGAAAGAATAATGGAAAATAATTAGAAGGAAAAAAGAATGAAAGAAAGGATGAAAGACAGGAGGAAAGAATGAAGGGAGGAGAGAATGAAAAAAAAAGAATAATGGAAGGAGAGAAAGAACAAAAAGAAAAAAGAGATGAAGGGAGAAGAAAGCAAAGAAAAGTTTAAGGAAAGAAAGAATGAAGGAAATTAAAAAAAGAAGGAAAGTAAGAGAAAGAAGGAAATAAAGAAAAATGAACAGAAAGGATCAGGAAAGAAAGCTAGGAAAGATTATAAAGATAGATTAGTGAAACTTCCTGAAACTGACAGAGTGGTCTTGAAGAACAGAGAAATGTGGGGAAGATGGATTAATTAAATATTGTATTATTCCATATTTGAATAAATAAAGCCCTGTGTGGAAACTGCAATGTCGTCTGAAAAATTGTCCACCAATGGAATTCTGAGCTCTATGGGCTATGGATTTTGCGTAACAAAAGAGTGAACCAGTTGAGTGAAGAGCTATTTCAAAGCATTTTGCATCAATTCTTTTGAAAATCAGTGAAAAAAGGATTCCTCACATATGCAGAAAGAAGGTACAATATGACTTTTTCAGTGATTCGGTCTTCATGGACCATGACAATGGCAATTCATGGACATACAATCCTGTATAAGAAAGTTGCTTTAAATACAGTATGTAATGAGCATCAAACTATTATACTTAGACGCAGTTCTCATTATACTTTCCAAAACTGGTTTACTGGAAACCGGTCCAGGAAACCAGTTTAGAAGATCGCTTTGCTAGCGTTCCCATTTGATCACCTGAAAGTGGTTTTCAAAATCACTTCACGTAAAGTGGTTTTGTTGCTATGGGAACACTCAGTTGGGTGACATGTTTCGCGCGAAATTTGAAACCGCAGTGTAGGCATTGCACATACAGTGTGTGGAGTAGCGCGCTTGAAATGTGAGAAGATCACTTCCCGAAGAACGGTTGTGTCCTCTCTTATGCTGAAACCAGTTTAACGAGGCAAAGCTGAACTGGTTTTGAAGATCCCTTTCAAGACCGTTTTAATCGTTCTCATTACACGTTAAACTAGTTTCCAATTCCAGTAAACTTGCTTTAGGAAGGTAGCAAGAACGGTTTCTTACTTGAATAATTTAGGCAGCCATGTGTCATGAGGTCACCCACCAAAAAGGGTGGTGCTGTTACATATTTTGGTTGCTTTTTAGAGTTATTCCTATTTTCAAAACCAAAGCAACTATGCCAACAAGTTTGGTAGGCCTATCATTAATAAAGCTGAATTCTTTGACTAATAATCCAGAAAGTTTCATTGCTCTAGGATAATTAGAACTTGAGTTACACGTCTTTAAAGACGGAGCACCAGGGGTGGTGCCGGAAGCAGTACCACCTGTACAAATTCAATGGGGATTCTCAATATTTTTGCCATTTTTGATAAAACGTTAATATTTTTGTGAAAACTTGACTTCCAACTACATATTCCGTATCAAATTAAAGCTAGAACATTTTTCTTTACAGTTGACTGTTTGAAAAATAAGACACAGGTCAGAGACATTCAGACCAATAATGTGTGAAGAATCTTAAAAGTATTATTTTTCCTAATGCTATTATAATTTCTTTGAAATTATTTTATACCTTAAAGATAAACACAGCAGAAATACCCACCATGTAATGGTAATGCAGAAAAAAAGCACACTATATACACAATAGACCTCTTCATTTCTTTATATTTTGTGAAAAAAATTACATAAGTTCTGGTTGATTTTTAAGTAATTTCTTGACCATGAACCCAAATAGAATTATACATTGTTGGAAAGGTCTGACTCTGTACTGTACAGAAATATGATTATTCTGGTCATAGCCTAGGGGGATTATACAAATTATTATAAAGAATATTAGATTAAATAATTACTAATATTTTCTATCCAACACAATATATAACTAAGGCCTTCCACCTAATGCTATTTTTAGTGCATATATGGGTTCAATGAGTAATTTCCTTTCAGAAAATACATACTTTTACAATTATAGGGTGTATACTAAAAGTGATAGAGACTTTTGAAGTCAAAAAGGTGAAACAAAAGCAAATATCACCATGTAACTTGATTGGTTACTGAAACTAAATACGAACGAGAAATATCTAGGTAAACTTTTGGCCTACGTTAAGCTTTATTTCCTTCAGAGTAGCTAGGGTTTGGAAATGCCCCAAAATAGAGTAATCCTATACATGTATGTGTTTGGTGAAATTATGTGATACTCTGTATGATTATAAGATGGTTCGATACGGTAGTTTAAAAATAAAGATAAAATAAAAAGGTTTGGTAAGGAACCAGTGTTTTGGCTCAATTGGTAGAGCATCCGTCTCACAACCGGGAAGTTTGGAGTTTAAACCCCGGCTGCGTCCAACCAAAATACATCAAAAAAAAAAAAGGGAGTTGCTGATCTGGGGCAGCACAGTGGCTGCCAGGCCCATGATCAATTGGGCAAAATGAATTTTTTGAGTATTTCTCTCTCAAATTTGTATTTGAAACAATAAAATATGGATTTTCATTTTTCATATGAGGTTCCTTGTACATGGATAAGGGGAAAAGTCTTTTTCTTTTCATATCCTGGTTTTATTGATCATGTTAACTGAAGAAGAACAAATTTGTTGACTATCTCCTTGGTCAACAATGCACCAGAACCCTGAAGTGTAGTCAACTATATTTCTTTGTTGTCGGTGTTTAATACAATATTTACTCTCGGCGGATCATCACAGATCATCAGATAGGCCGTGCCAGACATCGTTGTTTGAAACTGAACTTCTAATATTATGGTTATTGACACAAACTTCCCTCTATTAAATTGAAATTTATGTATTTACAGTTGGAACACTCATAGAAATACCAGAAATCACTTGTGCATTAGACTGTCTCTAATATTTGAAGTGTCATGCATGGTTAGTTGTATTGTTGTGATTTGAACCTCACTTGTTTGTAACCTACCTGTCATATGAACTCATCAGAGATATAGAGCTTAAAGACCCCAGTTTCCTGTGATACAGAAACAATACAGATTCAAAGAATTTTATGGAAAAATGTATGCAATTAAAAAAAAATAATAATAATTAGAATAATAAGAAAAATACAGTGACAATCATGAAAATCAAAGCAAACTCCAATAAAACAATCTGCCAAACCTGTACGCAATGTGATCACAAAGGTTTATCTAAATTATTGCAGTGCTTGTAAATAGGTTTTCACTATATTTCGCCTGTTTATGTATCGTCGCTGGTCATCCGAACCGTTGTATCACACATACGACAGTGCAAACCCATTTCAGAGAAAATCCACTTCAAAGTTTACTATAATTTCAACATTTTGTTCCCCAGTCTTACAACATTTTCATTGCTAGAAAAAACACATTGTTGGAAAGACCAAGACAATTGCTTGAAATTGGTATCTTTTACCCAAACCAAGAATCAGAGGAAATATCGAAAAAAAAGAGCTACATGTACATACGTACATGCTTGTAATTTCGGTTTGAGCGATCTAGATTTTCCCTGTACAAAAACGTCATAGGGGATACAGCAACTCTGACAGCGATTTCAATGCGCATGATCAAGCAAAACATTGTATCTCTCTTTCAAGTGCAAAGTCGATGCAGTGCCAATATGACAATTTTACTGACCACGCATTTGCATATTAAAGGGGAAGTTCACCCTGACAAAAAGCTTATTGTAAAAATAGCAGAAAAACTAATAAAAGATATTGGCGAAGGTTTGAGAAAAATCCATCAAAGAATAAAAAAAGTTATGAGAATTTTAATTATGTGATTTGTGACGTAATTATGCGAGCAGCTTTCCTACATATATATATGGTAAAAGTCATTTTCTCAGATAATAAATTTTTACTGTAGGCCTACCTTCAGTATAGACAATAGACAAATCATTTCACTCCCATTTCTAAAAACAAAACAAAAAAATGAGCCATTACAAACCCAGAGTGCTACATATAACTTTTTAGAAGCACTTGGCTGGTAGGACAAGTAAATTTTCAAATAGTTGGAATATACTTGCCCAAAAATCCATTTTACTGGCCCGAAAAAATTCTTGAAAAAAAGTTTTACCTCTTGAAAAGAAAGTTTTGCGGTTTTATAAACCATTGAACTTTTTCTCTCTTTTGGCATGAACTGATCTACATGTACCTTGTTATTGCATTTCTTTTTCCAAAGTTATTTTATCTTGCCTGCCATGACCAAAATTAGGGTCAACTCAATATCATATCATATCGACCCTTATTTTGTTCAATCTACTGTGAGAATTTTGCTTGCCCAATTCGGGCAAGTAGTTTTTGTCTTTACTTCAAAACACTTGCCCGACTTTTACTTTTACTTGCCCTGGGCAATCGGGCAAGTGCTTATGTAGCACACTGCAAACCATTAGAAAAAATTGAAATTTATATATTTTTTATTACATATCATGGGGGCAGCTGCTCGTTTATGATGTCACAAATCCTAAACTTGAAATTCTAATAATTTTCTTTCTTAATCTTCAATGGATTTTCTTCAATTCTTCACCAGTATTTTTTTCTGCTATTTTTACAACAAACTTTTCTTCAGGGTGAACTTCCCCTTTAATAAGTGCATGCTGTTGTTGTTTGCTTTGCTACAGTATATGTTTCCAATGGGATTTGCGCATTTTATCAAAAATTTGTATGGCATTGACATGAAAATCCCCACATATCTCAGAAACTAAAATAAATTGCTGCCTAGAAATTTATGTATGTATATAATAGGATTTGTTTTCATTTTCTGCAAAAATCTCAAAATTGATTTTTTTTTAAACCAAAATTTTGCTTATACGACAGTTCTGATGAATGCTGACGGATGTTTTGTACATTACCACTGGCGAGTATGGAATTGGATGTTTAAAACATTGTAGAACACAGAATTTGCAGTTTAGAAAATGGGAAAACTGGATAGTTTAAAGCTACACAGTACATTATTATAAATTTCCACTGAAGTGATTTGTAGATTTACTTCCTCTTTTAGTCGATACCCTCTCATCTGAAAATACCTTTATGAGGTGGAAATAAGCAGACTATTGTATCTCTCTTATCAAAGCGATTAACCCTAAAGTACCACAATGGAGCTGGTAATATCCTGAAAATCATTCAATGGTGTGTTAGGTGCTGAGCATTTTTTTGGTGGGGGGGTTGGAAGGGATGGATAATAATTGACGTATTCACTCTGAAACATAAAACATGTGTGCAATGTGTAAAAAGGAGAAATATCATACACAATTAAAGTAAGAAGACAAAAAAAAAGATTTTGGTACATAAAAACAGTTTTAATGGGAACGAAAAAATTAAAAACTCCCTTTTCTTTATTATGGTTGATTTTTTTTTCTTTGTTGCTCTGTTCTTTCAGCCATTTACTGCGTATGGCAAAGGGAACCCCTGTTGATTGTCGAATCTGATATGATTTTTTAAAGAGGAAAATGCAAAGAAGGAAACCGTTACCTCAAGGGCTTTGCACATTGGCAAAGTTGTGCTTAGTCATGTACTGTCACTGATCTTACCAAGACTCACACTCCTCAACCGGCTTTCTGTTTCTGTTCTTATTTTAAGAGTTGGCGAACCCCACAGATAACTGGGTAAGGGGTGGTACTGCAAGAAAATAGTGCCATCCCCACACACATGCCATTTGAGCGGGGTTAAGCAACAAGACAAAGGTCAATACTAACTGACTAATCAGAAACAAGAATGGTATGGTGTTCAAATTGTGATTTGACTTCTGTTACATACACGGCTGCATCAACAATTGTCTCCCTTGCAGTGTACATTACATTCCCGGGGGGGCCACTTACATTGACGAGTGGATACCATGCGCGACCAAAAAAACACGTAAAAAGGATGTCCTTTTCACGATATGGCACGTTACGTACGTAACGTGATAAGGGTGTCAAAAACACAAAAATAATGAAAAAAGGGTGTCTATTTCGCTAGGAAAATTGCGTGTTTAGGGTCGAATTTGCGGGAATGTTAAAACAAAATTAAAATGTTTTATAAAGGATGTCCATTTTGCCCCAACACTTCGTGTTTAGAGTCCGATTTGCGCGAGGTGTATGTTACTAAACCAAATAAGGTAAAGCCGACGACCGAAGGACCCGTAACAATAAAACATTCATGTACTTGTTTAGGGGTTCATTTCAGGGAATATTTGCCAAGAGTATCGTTTTCTTTCCAATACTTGTTAAGGGTAGGGTTTCACACGCCAATACTTGTTAAGGGGTGCATTTTCAGAATATGGAAATTACGTGTTTAGGGTGCTTTTCGAGACCCCATGGTCGCGCATGGTATCCACTTGTGAATGGAAGTGGCCCCCCCGGGATTACATTCCCACGTTCAGGGGCCTTGGCCAACTTTCGGAAATAGCCCAGGGTTTCAACAACCCCTGGAGTTACAGTACCAGACTTCTGTAAAAAATAATTTGATTGGTAGCATTTTTCCCAGTCAAGAATTTTTACCCATTTTTTGGTAAGCTTTCGCCTGTGAGGCTGCAAGCTTCGTCAGACCTTTGTTGTAGCTTGCATTTTTGCTGGAGCAACACTGACAAGGCATTAGTCAGTACCAGAATAAATTTTAGTGTGAAAAGCAAAAAACAAACGAAAAATAAAGGGAAAAAAATAGTAAGGGACCATCAAAAGTCCTCTAGTATTAGGGGTTAAAGGTAAATGCTAGTTTTGGTAACGATATCAAAATGAGTTTGTACATAATCCAATGAAATGACCACCAAAGTGTCTGTTTGTATAAATAAAACGCATGTGCCAAAGGATTCTGGAAGAAATTGTGTAATTGCTGAGAAATCAGCAAATAAGCACAGGATTCGGGTAGAGCGTCGGGCCCGACGCTCAAAGCAATAATTATACACTGTCCCACGTGCGCTTATCTGTGTTGGGGAAGTTCAGTCTGAACATTTTTCAGCGTAGATTTTAAGATTTCACAAAGTTCAGTTTATGTAACTGTACCAGATCTAGATCCTCGATGATATACTGACAATCAAGCCTGGTTTTACAGACTTTCTCATGAAATCAGTGTTTACTGCAACTACTGGAATTTCTCTTTAAATTGCAATGCGAATCCTTTCTTTCTCCATTAATGCTAATAGAGTGAATACAGTAGCAAATGTACGTAACCGACAAGTTTTTATATTGGAGTTATCTGTGGGCTTCTGCTAGTGGTCCTTTGATTTAAAGTATCATTTTATTCATTTACATAGCTCTCAATTTGGAGTGTGAAAGCACACAAACCACCTTTTTATGTTCATTCTCTCTGTTTGAGCTTTGAGTGTCCATCTCTGTTTGCTCTCCCTCGAGTCCAGACTTCCTTCTTCGTGTTTGTTTTTAGTCTAATGTACATACACGCAAAATAGACTGACCATCTACCCGTACCTCAAGTACAAGATGTATTTACACTGCCTCTAAGTTTGAGAATAACAGGTTTTCTTGAAAGACCTGAATCAGGAGATTTACCCAGAGTATACTTGTTATCACAATAGAGGTATTTTTGCCAAACTGGAAGCAAAATACTCATAATATCCCCGAAAAAAATACCTGCTACTTTCTGAAATTAAATCTTCATTTCAATCTTCTTAAATATTTCCACATAATTTGACAGTATGAAAGCAGATTACATGGTTTTTCCCAACCCAGCGAGTAGTCGGGTGCGGGCACTGAGGGCTGCTCGTGCCTTGCCTGCCAATCAGACTGTAGGGGAGACCGGGGTTAGTTGGAACATGGGGTAAGTTGAAACATTGTTATTTTCTTTAACGTCTTTAAATAAATTTCTGCAATACTGCCCTCAAGTTATTGTCATTATCAAGAGCCATCCACCATATTACAGACAACACATGTGCAACAAGCCTGGTGAAGTTAGAAACAAAATTTTGTTTTTTGACCTTCTGAGTAATTTTTTTCTTGTTCAGAAATGATTGATTATCTCAGAGAAGTTTATAGATCAAGTTGGCCAGTTTGGGGGTATAATAGACACTTATACCAAGCTACAAAATGAGGTTATTAATATGCCATGGTGAAGTCCCTTTTTTGTGCTGTAAGCTTATAAATGTCAAATGGGCCTCCGGGGTTAGTTGGAACAAAGTTGAAAGGGCTAGTTGGAACATGTTCCAACTTACCCTAAACATCATAATCAAACATCATAATTTTTCAACCAAAAGTCTTAAATGTATGATTTACTTTTGCTGGTTCAAACAGATTCACTATTTATGATCGCAAAAGACTCCTGACAAAGTCCATCGGAAAAAACAAAGTTCGGAAAACAAAAATACAAATTAAAAAAAAAAAAAAAAATACATAATAAATTATATTTTTTGAATTTTTGGTGGATATTTGTTATAAATGTGAAAATTGATACTCTCACCAAAAATTAGCATTCTACTAGCTTAATAAATAGAGTTAAAGGCAAAAACATACCCAAAAAAGCAAATTTCAGGAAAATTTTATATGCTTATTTGCATAATTAATTATGAAAAAAATATAAACAATTAATTTTTGTCTTATAAATTTGATGCAGAAGTACATGAAATTGCTGAGAGTACACCTAATTGCATGTAAACTCAAATGCACCCAAATATGCGGAATTCTACTACACAGTCTGCTTGTGTGAGTGGCTGTATAATAGAAAGCCTAAATTTCAATGAATCCACACTTTAATATTTTGAACTTGAATAAGATAAAGCAAATAGGCTAAAACCATGTGATATTACAGTTTTAAGTAGTTTAAGTATAATTCTTAATTGACCATGCAGTGTTCCAACTTACCCCATACCATGTTCCAACTTACCCCGATATGGGGGTAAGTTGGAACGTTTGCGATGGTCTTGTTCAAGTTCGATTTTTTTCAGTAACCATAATAGAGTTAAAAAATTTTATGGGGTACATTTGAAGCCCTGAGATATATGCTTCAAGCTGTCAAAAATGTTCCAACTAACCCCGGTCTCCCCTATAGCGCATGTATGCTCATAACTTCGAGAACTTACCCTGTAATGGTCTGCTTCTGGTGGTTGTGAATGCAGAAAATAAATATTGGGTATTATTTTATTTCAGCTTTAACAAATTCTCGTAATTGAACAGGTATTCTGGTGATCAAGTAGGCCTGACTACGCCTTATGGGTACATGAATTCAAACTAGGCTTGAGTCAAAACGTTTCTCCAACATTTGAATGACCAAAAACAGTTTTCAAATTTTGGTTTTTAAACTGTTGAGAAAAAGTAATCAAAAATACCTTAAAACCTACAAAAAATTCCCTTCATTCATAAATTCTGCTTTGGAATGAATTAAGAATGTATATTTCACTAATATTTTTTCTAATTTGAATGGAAAATGAAATTAAACTACCGTAATAAACCACACCCGTGGATTAACCGCACCCCCAACTTTGGACTAATCACCCAAAAAAAAGTCATCACACACTCTTTCTAAATTCTTCTCACATTTACATGCATATTTGAGGTACCAAGAAACAAAAATTAAAGATTTCAAAGTATCAAAAGAGTGATACTTCACGCAAAGTGGTTTTGTTACTATGGGAACACTGTGATGTCAAATGTTTAGTGCAAAATTTGAAACTGCAGTGTAGACATTCTAAATACAGTGTACATGTATTCTTGGACACCGTTCTCATACCTTCCTAAAACTAGTTTAGTGGAAACTAGTTTAACGTGTAATGAGAACGGTCGAAGCGATCTTCCAAACCGGTTCATAAAACCATCTTGTGATGTAGTTTTGAAGATCGCTTTGCCTCGTTAAACTGGTTTTAGCGTGAGTGAGGACACAACCGTTCTTCGGGAAGCGATCTTCGCACATTTTGAGCGCGCTACTGCACACGACAGGTGTAGAATGCCTTAGCTGCGGTTTCGAATTTTGTGCGAAACGTGTCACCCCACTGAGAGCATTTCCATAGCAACAAAATCGCTTTACGTGAAGTGATTTTGAAAACCACTTTCGTGTGATCAAATGGGAACGCAAGCAAAGTGATCTTCCAAATTTGTTTCTTGAACCGGTTTCCAGTAAACAAGTTTTAAAAAGCATAATGAGAACAGTGTCTTGAAAATCGCTTCCAAGATCAATTTGAGCATTCCCAATGCACTTAAAACTGGTTTCCACTGGCACTTAATGAGTTTAAGAAAGTAGATGAGATGAGAATTTAGTCAGTG
The DNA here is from genome assembly GCF_037042905.1 of Lytechinus pictus. Classification (NCBI taxonomy): domain Eukaryota; kingdom Metazoa; phylum Echinodermata; class Echinoidea; order Temnopleuroida; family Toxopneustidae; genus Lytechinus; species Lytechinus pictus. Next base: position 35,099,402 of record NC_087245.1, read on the forward strand.
TGTGTTTTCTCTTTCTGAACCCTTCCTCTTTCTCTAGTTTTCCAGTATTATTTTTTTCAGGATTTTCTTCATTCACAGTCATCGTATTTCTGTGTAAATATTGGCATCTTTGGCAAAACCATTTTGTAAAAATATTAGAACACCTCTTTCATAATCATATAATCAGATACATTTGCAACTGAAATACTAACTACATACCATTTTTAAAAAAACTATTAGAACACCTATTTCAAAACTTGCAATGGGTAAAACCTACATAGATATGACAATCTTCCTATCTCGGAAGAATAGTCGGTTGGATGTTTCTACAATGGATGCACCATGAAACGGGCTCCTCACTTCCTGCTTTGTAAAGTGAAACAGGTGCTTCAAGTCAAACTTTACATTTGTACATTTCTCAAATAACATGATGTACCCGTAATGTTTTTGAGGATTCTCTCACACATTTATGTATTGTATTTGACAAAGTCATTTTATCTATATAGGAAAAAAACAAGAGATAATTTGTTTAAAATGTTTCGCCTGACCTGGTTCAAGGATCAGTCCATAGTCCACAAAATTACACCGCAAATTGCTGTCCCAATTCAATACCATTTTATAAAAGTGATGAATGAAATTTGTCGAGAGTAGAAAATCTGTTTCTCCCTTTATTTTGGAAAACACTTTTGTCTGGCTTTATCACATTTCTAGTGCTATAAAATAAGTTTAATACAGCAAGTGATATATATCATAATGGCTGAGAAGTGATAATATTAATATTCAAAATATATACCACACATTTACTTGTACATGTACCTGCCTATACTGACATTGAATAGTCATGTCACATTCACATGAGTTTTTTACTTGTATCTCATCTGTTTTTTGTCAATTCAAGAATTTTTTAAATTATCTCCAAAGCCACCAATATAGACTAAGCAAGAGATTGGAGTGAATGAACATGAACTTTTAACCTCACAGTAGTTACATGCAGGAAGACACATCTTGTACTTGACCTTGGTTATGATTTTAATTGGAGTATTCAGAAATATTTTATGAAATTGAATTTAAACAAAGGTCTATCAAAATTGTCAAAGAAGTTAAATGAAAAAAAAAGTGAAAATTATCATAATAAAAGTGCATAGCACTATTGGATTGCGTTTGCTGTATGTTCAGCCAAAGAAACCGATAAGGCATGCATAACCAAAGACATTTTATTCATAAATAATAGTGATTCCTTAAATGGTAAATTAATTTTAATGGGAAATGCAAATGTTTGCTATTCATACTGCCTGTTCATTATTGTCTCCATTTAAATGAGATTTGTGGAATGCCAGTAGCGAGGCTGTGAATGTCTTTAAAGGTCAAGTCTACCCAAGAAAAATGTTGATTCGGAAATCAATAGAGAAAAATGAAACTAGCATAATGCTGAAAATTTCATCAAAATAGGATGTAAAATAAGAAAAGTTATGACATTTTAAACTTTCGCTTATTTTCACAAGACAGTCATAATGATATACAATTCAAAGACATCCGAATGAGAGAGTCGATGATGTTACGCTTGTTGGATTGTTATTCTTTCAAATCAACTCTTCGTTGGGGTGTACTTCACTTGTCCTATAAAGAAAATATAACTAAAAATATTGATGAAGGTTTGAGGAAAATTTGTCAAAGATAAAGTTTATCAGAATGTTAACTTTATTTATTTGTGATGTTATATACGAGCAGCTGCCCATATGTTATGTTATATAAAATGCGTAAATTTAAATTTTTTTAATAGTTCATGATGACTAAAAATATTCTTACAGGAGCGGGTGTGAAATAATTTGTCTGCTGATGTACTAAAGGTACAATTGTAACCATTTTTTTTTCTTTTTTTGAGAAAATTATGTTTCATTGATTTTTTACTGAACGATATATAGGGAAGCAGCTCACACGTGACACCACAAATCTAAATAGTTAAGTTCTAGTAAAATTTTATCCTCAACCTGTCACCAATATATTTTTTTAAATAAATACTGCTTTTTATACGATAAACTTTTTGCCAGGGTGAACTTCCCCTTTAACGACTGAGCCGCCTAAATGTCTGCAATGTTTACCAGACTGTGTCTTACAGTCATCAGGATGTAGTCTGCTGTGCAAACCCTTCACTCCAGTTACCGGGTCTGAATGCAAAGACTACAATGACTTGTCTACTGAAAGCCCTCTCGCTCAGGAATTGAAATAGACAGTTTTATTTATGTGCTTGTCCTTAATGTGAAGATTTGTTGATATAAGTTTCAATCAGGATCTGTGCCTGCATACTAGTCAGGGTGTTACCGTCTTCGAAGCACTTGACCCGAATCACCTGACACCTCCCTGTATACCTGAATGAAAGGGTCAGTGCTTTTCATTCTATGACTATGTCATTCGTCACCTGCTAAATGTTGTTGTTTTGGAACAGAAAATTTCACAAAATACATTGTAGGTCTGTCCTTTTCATACAAGAGTGTAGGAGAAGAAGCATGATATCATATAAAGTCATCAACATGGTATTCCATGTGAGAGCATTTGGCCAGGCAGAAGTTGAAAGGCATCAGTTGGCTAGCTTTGCAAACAGCTGATTTAAAAAAATTCTCAAACCTAGATGAAACCTACGTATGAGTAGATTAGAACTGAAAAACCTAGAAAATAAGTAATGACCATTATTGAGAATGAGAAGCAATTAAGTATAATGCAAACCCTTATTTTATAATTTCACATCTTTTAAGACGTTGATAGAACTCATATTGTTTGTGATGAAATTAAGATGGTGTTTCTGATCATTTAATATATTTCTTGAACAAAAAGTGTTATATGAGAGGTGTGGTGGCTGGGCTTGAAATCTGTGATTGATAACTCTTCTGGGGGGTGTTTCACAAAGACTTAAGTATGACTCGACTCACACTTTAATTCTGACGCGGATACGATATTGATTAATTCGCAGTAGTGCGCTTCCTCTTGGCATGATCTGACCAGCGCGGTCATGCCTTTTATACCGCCCGCAACTGGGCATTGAAGTGCGAATCTAAGTCATACTTAAATCTTTGTGAAACACCCCCTTGTAATAGTAATAATTGGAATTTATTCAGTACCGTTTAACATCTCTGTGCACTATGTTCTGTTCCAATTTTATTTGTGATTTATCATTTGTGATTCCCTCCAGCTTGAGAAATTGAATTTTCCTACTAGCTATAGTACAATGAATCTTCTCATAATAGAAATAACCATAGAACCTGTAACATAGCAAAATCTGTCAGAAATCATTTTGGTAGATCTCTAATCATAGCAAGCTAGGGATTGGGTGCCTGGGGGAGACATGTTTTCTTTTCAAAAGTGTCTTTCTATGATAGATGGGATCAAAGAGGAGTAAACTTTAACCTTGTACCGTAAACAGAAAAATTTCAAGCTCATATCTTCCTCTCTGTGAGCATCAAAAGTGGACACATAGCTTCGGGTGTTTTTGCACTAAATATTGTATGGTTCAGCTGCGTGTACAGTGTATATGTCCTTGTAGAAGGTAGATTTATTTACCGGGTCATGTCTGCAGAAACAAGTTCAATATGGAGATAACTTGGATATCAAATTTTCATGCTTTTTTTCTTCAAAGGCGAATGAATTATGATATCTAATTTACATAATCATATAATTCAATTCATCTTTATTTTGATTCCTAATATGTGACGAACACTTCACACATTAAAGGAAACCAAAACCCAAGAAGAGAAGCAATCTTTTTGGAAAGAGTAAAATGAGAGGAACAATTTAAAAAGTTTCATCAAAATTGGTTATGAAATAAGCAAGTTATGGATGTTTAAAAAGTCTTGTACGTACTATGGGGATCCTGAAATTGGCAAACGTGCTTCAAAATGGCTGATTTTGTGGACAACTCTCCATTTGTTTTGTACACAAATTATCAGATTTTCCCCTTTATTTTATATATTTCACATTATCTACTCCTGACCTTGACATATGTGGTGTGATTTATATTTTCCCATAACATGTTGTGCTCAGAAGGAGGCAAGATGCAATTTGAAAGATAATGAGGAAAATCTGATAATTTGTGTACAAAACAAATGGAGAGTTGTCCACAAAATCAGCCATTTTGAAGCACGTTGCCAATTTGAGGATCCCCATAGAAAGTACAAGACTTTTTAAACATCCATAACTTGCTTATTTCATAACCGATTTTGATGAAACTTTTCAAATTGTTCCCTCTCATTTTACTCTTTCCAATAAGATTGCTTCTCTTCTGAAAGGACAAGTCCACCCAAACAAAAAGTTGATTTGAATAAAAAGAGAAAAATCTAACAAGCATAACACTGAAAATTTCATCAAAATCGGATGTAAAATAAGAAAGTTATGACATTTCAAAGTTTTGCTTAATTTCACAAAACAGTTATATGCACATCCTGGCTGGTATGCAAATGAGGAGACTATGGCGTCATCCACTCACTATTTCTTTTGTATTTTATTATATGAAATATTCTAATTTTCTCCTCATTGTCAAGTGATACAATGATTAATTCCTCCCTGAACATGTGAAATTAGCATTGTTTAATACTATATGGTTCAGTCAAGTTGGTCCTAATTCTCAAATCTATAAAAAATGAAATATTGTATAATTCAAACAATAAAAAACAAAAGAATTATTGAGTGATGGACATCATCGACTGACTCACCTACAATGAAGTTGTGCTTATCACTGTTTTGTGAAAAATAAGCGAAACTTTAAAATGTCATAACTTTCTTATTTTACATCCGATTTTGATGAAATTTTTAGCACTATGCTAGTTTGATTTTTCTCTATTTATTCAAGTCAGCATTTTCCTGGGGTGGACTTGACCTTTAAGTTTTGGTTTCCTTTAATGAGCGAAACGAGTTTAAAATTTTGATGTAAAAACCAGGTTGCGCAGAAAAATTATATAAGATTGGTTCGTGATATGATGAACGTGCTTATTCGACGATTGGCTCAGTAGCATTTCTTTTGTATTCTTTGTTAAGATTTTCTCACTGATCCCCGAAATGAGAAAGGATTCAGATTCACACCTGACTTTGTACTCAAATCATTTCTGGTATGCCTCAATATTTATTGTTTGTAATCGGCCATGTGTGAACAATTTGCTAAGCTGTTGGTTTCAAATGAGAGATGAGATTCCACTCTTTCCATGAGTATCAATTTTATAGTAAAAAATTAATGATTGTGAAATCTTTCTCTGAAAACCATTTCTTTTTTGTGGGATGCACTGTATATCAACATAATCATGAAACCATTATCAGATATTTAATATTTTGTCAATATCGCAAATTTTTTATAATATCAGAATATCGCCCAGCACTAGAGGTGACTATGGCTCAATACAGAGCATCAGGCAACAAATTTGATTAACAAGAGAAATATGAATTCACATTAGATTTACATCAACTTGTCAGGTGTATTTCATATCGTCTTTGTGCTTTCTTTTTTTTTCTCCATTTACAGTTGATACTGCAAAGTTGAACGGGAAAGCCAAGCCCAAAACAGTAGAGGAGACATCGGGTTGGCAGAAGACTCTGGGTGCTCTTGTCATCATCACTGGGGTGATTGCCGCTGCTTTCCTGACAGGGGTCATAAGGATAGACAGGAATATAGGTAAAGACACCATCATTTTCATTACCATCCTAAAACCATATTAGTTTAAAAGGTAATGAGATCGGTTGAAGTGGTCTTGGAAGCGATCTTGGGAAGAGAGACCTGCAAGTCACAGTTCTGTGTGCGCGCCCTTCTAGGCGACCGAGATTGGCTGGCTCCTCCAAAAATGCGCCTTTGAATGTCTTTGACAGATATATGGTGCTATACAAATTCTGTGCATCATCTTCCAAATTGGTTTGGAAAACCACCTTGCAATGTAGTATTTTAAGATCGCTTTGCCTCGTGAAACTGGTTTCAGCATGAGGACATAACCGTTCTTCAGGAAACGATCTTTGCACATTTTGAGCGCGCTACTCCACACACTGTATGTAAAATGCATAGGCTGCGGTTTCAAATTTTGCACAAAACATGTCACCCCACTGAGAGTGTTTCCGTAGCAACAAGACCACTTAACTTGAAGTGGTTTTGAAAACCGCTTTCGGGTGATCAAATGGGAACGCTAGCAAAGCGATCTTCCAAACTGGTTTCCTTGACCGGATTCCAGGAAACTAGTTTTAGAAAGTATAATGAGAACAGGGTCGTAGATGCTGATGGTGGTGGTGATGGTGATATCGATGGTAGTGATTATAGTGATGATAATGGTGATGTTGATGAGAGAAGTGGTCTTGGTGATGGTGATGATGATGATGATGATAGTGATAATTGTATGGAGAATAAAAGGTCAAATAGCCATAGATTCCATCTTTGTGCTTGTCAACTTTGGTGAATCAGATATGGATATGGAGTGTTGTGGCCTACAGTGTATTAGTCTCCTGACTTTGAAACAGAAGGTCATGGGTTCAAATCCCTGCCATGGCATAGTTTCCTTCAGCAAGAAATTTATCCACACTGTACTGCACTCGACCCAGGTGAGGTACATGGGTAGCTGGTAGGAATTAATTTCATTGCACTGTTAGTTTTTACGGCCGCCAGGGTAAAGTGAGGGTAATGATATCCAACTCCTTTGGAAGTGCATAGAGACATTATAATTATGATGTGATATAGGCTATACAAGAGAACTGTTTTAATTACTCCGACGAAGATTCTGCTAGGATCGAAAGCTTAGGCCCCTTTTGACTTTCTAATTATTATTAGTAGTAGTAGTATTAGTATTTTATTATAATTTTTAGTAGTAGTATTATTATTAAATTACTTGAAATATTTTTGTTTTAACTATTTTCTGAGCAGATAACGATGGAGAGCAGAATCATACCCAGGAGGCCCATTCTAATGTTGCAGAGATCAAAGATTCCAGTAAGAAGCAGTTCCTTAATATATCCCTCTTTAATGAAATAATTTGGGCTTTATGTTTATCTTCTAATTCGTCAACATGTTTGCGAACAGTCCTAATAAGCTAATAGCAGACAGAAACATGTTTTGTAATAATGCATGGAAGGCTGTTTTCGAGAGTGATCCAACTTTATTTTGTGATACTGAGTGAGGGTTTAAGATTTTGTGAGATTAATGTATGAGACAGTTTTGTTGAAATATTGAAGTTTTTCTCTTGGGACATTTTATTAAAAATAGTGATTGATTTATTATGCAACCAAGTCAACAAACTTTCATTGGCCATATACATGTAGTGCATTGTGAGACAGTTTGCTACCTTTCTGTGCAATGGGTGCCTGGATTCTAATAATAGGTTTTAATGCATGATACATGTAACTGTATATGGCTTTTGATTTGGATATTTTCATGCTTTGTAGATGATGTTTGATTTGGGGAAACAGAGTAGACAGCCGGTAGAAATAATGATATATTTGGTGCATTTTATAAACACAAATAGTGATTTTCACTAACTATTGTTATAAGCTAAAAAAGAAAATTGCATCCCATAGGCTGAAAGAACATTTTTCATTTGTTACTAGCTGACTACCAAGCTCTAGTCATTTTACATGTGACTAGTTTGTTTTGAAGATAGGGTTTCACCACCTCATTCTCTTTTAAATGCAAGTTGTGGAATCTAGTGAAGTGTACATTCTTCCACTGAGTCATTGCTTTCAGTTGTAACGCAATGTCTTTATGAAAACAGCCCTCGATCACCTTTAAAGGAGAATGAAACATTTGGAACAAGATAGCTTGTGTGAAAACAGAAAACTCAAAGAAACAGATCAACGAAAGTTTGAGAAAAATCAGACAAATAATGAGAAAGTTATGAGCATTTGAATATTGGGATCACTAATGATATGGAGATCCTCCCATTGGCAATGCGACAAAGATGTGTGATGTCACTTGTGAACAACTCTCCCCATTACTTTCGTATATATTTCACTTAAACTTTCTCTTTTATCACATCTATCAGTAGATCATGTGTTCTTTATGTAGGAGAGCATGTAATACAGATTTTTAAAGAATACGTCATGGATGAAGAGTTTGTATCACCATAAGAAAGAGCAAAAAGATACATTTTCGAGGTATTTTACAGTCGATCAAAGGGAAAGTTGTTCACATGTGACATCACACATCCTTGTAGCATTGCCAATGGGAGGATCTTCATAGCATTAGTGAGTGCAATTTTCAAATGCTCATAACTTTCTCATTATTTGTCCGATTTTTCTCAACTTTCTTTGTTCTTATTCTTTGATTTTTCTGTTTCAACACAAGCCAACTTGTTCCAAATGTTTGATTTCCCTTTAATGAAAATATGTTTTGGAGGATGGATGATGGATGGATCCTTCATCAGGAGGAAAGCTCCCAACGGAACAATTTGACATCATCAATTGATGTTTGTGCTGGGGTTCAGCCACACACATGGAGATGAGCCTGTCATCGGGTCAAATGCCTAACTGCCTCTGAAGAAAGAAGATGCACAAACTTTGAAGGCCATTTCACTCATAAGGGGATGCAGAATTTAGCCAGACCAAGAATTTGTAAGCATTAATGGTCCATTCAGACAGGAGTCGATATACAGTGCTTAGGTACATGTATATACTGGTATATACCAAGTTTCAAAGGTTCAGACATATATCTGTTTACTATACATATACTGAATCAATATGTTCATGGTTACTCTTATTGGCCCTTATTCTGAACTTAGGTCTAAATTAAACCCTGGATTAAATTTGTGGTTCTCTCTCGATAGCCAGGTGGGGAACACATCTCTTAGTATACATTCAATTTGTTAACTGACATGACACTCAAATCATTCATAACTGCTGGGAAGGATAGCTGAAAGATTTTTTCTTCATTATGAAGCAAATGGAAACAAACTAGTAAAAAAAAAAATATATATATATACAATGTAAACAGAATCTCTGAGTTTTTGGCTCCCCATAATTTTTAGCACAGAGTAAGACCATGGTCTAAGTTAAACCAGACTTCAGAATGCGGGCCATTGAGAAGATGCTGAATTTTAAAGCCAGCTTTTATTTTGGTAAATTTCCTCTTCCCAAATGAGTTCATTTCAACTTGTTTAATATTTACACCTCTTTAGTACAACTTCCTATACAGCTTTTGATATTGTGTGGTCTAAAAATGTCCAATTCTTTTGATTGCATAATTCTTGAGATCTTTCAATTGGATGAACTTCATAAAGCTCATTAGCAAAAAATCTAGCACTTGAGCCCATATTATTTTTTGGATATTTGGAATATATGCTAAATTAACTCAGTGCAAAATTTGGTTAAAATGACATGGATTTCATTTGAACAATGGAACGTCCTGAAAGTAAATATATTTAGAATAGGGCTGAAAATGACATGCTTGAAATATGTTTGTTTTGAACTTGTCAAGAGCTAACACAAGAATGAACAGAAAATCAAACAGCACTAAAACATATAAGCTAGACAGAAGATAAGTCCAAAATATTTATATTTTGTAGAACTGATTTTCATGTAGGCTTACATATTTATGATTTTGAGTTTTATATTTATATAGCAAGATCACCCCCCCCCCAAAAAGAATTCCTAACATATGTATTAATTTTTGTTGCATACATGTAGATACTGTTAAAGGGGTAATATTCACAAACTTTAATGGCCAATTACAATGGGTTGGTTATAGTGCTTTTAAATATTGTTAACAATAAAAGAATTATTGAAAATTTTGTATTGTGACTTTTTATTTACAGCTTACCCTTGAACAGTAGTAAATCATGCAGGTCAATAAATAAATAAAATGAGACCTTTTGGTTTGCAGCACTTTAAAGTAACATATTTCCTTTGAAATAGGCCTGTTGGTCTACTTCCTATAGTAAATTTATAAGGCTATTTTGTAATACGATGGTTGAGTAAAGGTATGATTATTCCAAGTTTCAAGCATGTATGTAATACGAAAGGTATTAACCATGATATTAATCATATTAATTGTTGCATCAGTCATGCTTAATGCTTTTACCGTGTCGTTTTATTTTGCCTACCTCATTAGATTGCTTTATATTTCCTTTCTTTTTATTTTAAAAGCCTAATCATAATTATGTGGATCTAATCATTGTTGGCTATTTAAAGGAGAATCCATCCTGACATCAAGTTGGTTTTAATAAATGCAGAAAAAGGAGAGAAACATAAATGTCATATGAAAATCCATCAAAGGAATATTAGTGATATTTCAAAGGTTTTAATTGTGACATCAGATGGGAGTAGCTTGCCATTACAATATAAATTCCTAAAAATCCACGTTCTTATACAATTCATGATGACTGCAAACCAGTTTCTCATAGAAGCAGCTATGGTAATTGACTGCACGAATGTAATATTATTTTCACTTTTCTTAGAAAATGGCATGTCATGGAATTGATATCACAAGAGATATATAGGGAGAGCTCTGCTCGCGGTATCATGTCATGAACTGTGAACCTTTAAAAATCGACAACTCTGTTTAATATTCCTCAATGGATTTTTCCAGGCCTTCATTGATAGGTTTATTTTTATTTTTCTTCTTTGATTTTAAATAAAACCAATTTGACATCAGGGTAGACTTGACCTTTAAAACTAAATTGCTTTCTTTTCTAGGTGTTTACTCCTCAGCAGCCTTGCCTCTCCTCACCACCTACCACCACCACCATACCAAGTAACTTACCCTGTTTAGACCCGCTCTAAACCCGCTGTTACCCTGCTGTTACCCTGCTGTTACCCCGCTGTTACCCCGATCAAGACCCATCACTTAACCATTAATAACCTACTCATCCAATATATCAGAGACCTGTATCAGTTATAAAACTCCCCCCTGCCATTTAGGTGATAAAAACCTTCTTTAGATCCACTTCAGACCCACACTAAATCTGCTCTAGTCCAACCCAGACTCATCTAACCATCTGTAGACTTGCTTTAACTACGTCTACATTTTTCTCTTATTTGAAATAATTTGTGTTGGAAGCTCCTTGTTGGAACAAAGTATTGAGCTCGTCTTGATATAGTACTCTAGTTGATGTTTGATAAGAACTTTTTTTGCTCTGATTTAAAAAAAAAAGTTTTTATTCAAGGTTAACTTGTTATATGTTTGCTCAAGGGTTTTACATCTAGGCATACAGCGTTTTTAAAACTCAGTTCATGTTGTACTATCTTTGATTTCATGTTGCAATAACTCCTTGTAGACATGTGTAGGAAACTGATGTGCAGTGAATGGGGATGGAAGGGGGGGGGGGGGGGCAGGCATAACTTTTGATGTGGAAGGGGTCATGTGACTGAAGCCCCCGGGGGGGCCACTTACATTGACAAGTGGATACCATGCACGACCATAAAAACACGTAAAAAGGATGTCTTTCAAGATAGGGCACGTTACGTACGTAACGTGATAAGGGTGTCAAAAACACAAAAATAATGAAAAAAGGTTATCTATTTCGCTAGGACAGCTACGTGTTTAGGGTCAAATTTGCGGGGATGATAAAACAAAATTAAAATGTTTTATAAAGGATGTCCTTTTTGCCCCAACACTACGTGTTTAGAGTCCGATTTGCGCGAGGTGTGGAAGGTGGGGCTGTACTAAACCAATTGGTGTGTAAAGGTAACACCAATGACCGACTGACCCGTGTCATATCAATAAAATATCGCTGTACTTGTTTAGGGGTTCATTTCAGGGAATACTTGCAAAGAGTATCGTTTTGTTTCCAATACTTGTTAAGGGTAGGGTTTCAGACGCCAATACTTGTTAAGGACTTAAGGGGTGCATTTTCAGAATATGGAAAATACGTGTTTAGGGTGCTTTCGAGACCCCATGGTCGCGCATGGTATCCACTCGTCAATGGAAATGGCCCCCCCCCCCCCCCCCCCCGGGCTGAAGCCTGCATAAATCTATCTTCTTTTTGTCTAGTGGTTCATACATGTACCAGGGAAGTGTAACACTTCCCTGCATGTACCAGGCATTATCCTCACACATAAATCTATGGACTGATGTTTACTGATAAAAATGTTGTCTCTCCTCTGCTCTCCATTGTCAACATAATGTACATATTTTTCACTTTGTTTAGAGACAGAATTTGCAAGGCCATTGTTTGTCTACCAAATGTGAATCAAACCTATTCAAATTGAATTGAGTGGTTTTATTGAAAATCGCTGGGGGAGCCAGTTTAAGGCCAAAGTCTAGACCCAGGCCCTGGATAATTTTTATTCAGGTATGACATGTTCATGTCAAGTTCTTTTCTTAAAGGGATGGTCCGGGCTGAAAATATTTAAATCTAAATAAATAGAGTAAAATTCACAAAGCGAAATGCTGAGAATTTCATCAAAATCGGATAACAAATGACAAAGTTATTGAATTTTAAAGTGTATCAGTATTTTGTGAAAACAGGTAAATGCACATCTTCATGAATATTAATTAGGTAGCCTGATGATGTCACATTCCCACTTTCCATTTTCTTATGTTATTACATGAAATCATAAATGTTTCATTGTGTCTCCATTATGAAATAAGTTGTGGCAATAAATAAATAATGCACTTAATCAGTTGTCAATCCAATTCTTTTAGTTCTTGGTAGAAAAATTTTGAATAAACCTAATTTCATATAATGAAAAAACAATTGAACAAGTTTGGATATGACATCATCAGCCCACATAATGAATATTCATAAAGACATACCTAAAACTGTTTCATAGGAATAAAGCAAATCTTTAAAATTCAATAACTTTGTTATTTGTTATCCGATTTTGATAGAATTTTCAGTATTTTGCTTTGTGAATTTTACTCTATTTATTGAGATATAAATATCTCCAGCCTGGACCATCCCTTTAAAATCCAGATGAATCGCTGTCGGTATGAAGTCAAGAACAGAAGGAAGTAAACATGTTTTATGCACATTCCCCTCCTCTTCCCCTTTTTTCCAGCAAGTTTTGGTCTCGCCTGAGTAACGGAGCGTGACTCTAGGCGCCTCTTTTCCACTGACAGCGGCAGCAGCATTATCAACATTGAAAACTTAACAACATTCAGTCTTTGAATGTATGTCATTTATCATAACATAGGAAGTATATTTACCTAGCTCATGAAACTTACACAGAAGAATAATCAAGTATAACTGATCATCTTGCATTGTTTTCAGTCACATGATCAAGGTCAAATGTTGTTATTAAAGGGCCAATGAACTTGTGTGTCTTTTAAACCAATGTTAAGTTTTTAAAATATTTTAACTTCGAAAGTAAATAGATTTATTTCATGAAACTTGAATATCAGGGTAATCAAGTATCACTGATAATTTTGCAATAGTTTCAGGTCACATGATTAAGGTCAAAGGTCACTCGAGGTCAATGAACTTAGTATTTTATCATAATTTTTTTTCTTCTATTTTTCTATTAAAAAATGCCTTAGTTCTATTGATTTCTTTGTAGTGATACTAAGGATGGATTTAAAGTGAAGATACTAGATAAGTTCTTTGGTTTATTGCAGAATGACAAACACAACTCAAACAAAAACTTGATCTGATTATCAGGTTACATTTGATTCTTTCTGCAGTACAATATACCCCTGCTCTCTGCCTGGTAGTATCGATGTATGGCAAACCTCATGACTTCCATTTTGTTTTTTTGCTAAGTTCAGTTTTTTTTTATCATCCATTTGGAATAGATACCGTGTACATGTACCTACCTGTACATTTGGTCAGAAGCACATTTTTTCTACTTCTTATTTTCTTAATAAAAAAAAAAATCAGTTCATCTGTTTAATGATAAGTCATTTTGATAGTCATTTTGGCCGCATGCTCATCACTATAATGCTCACTGCTCTATTGATACAGGTGATGTTTTGATTGCAAATTTGTTTCAGAAATCCCTGTTATCGATAGGCAATCACTTGTAGGGCTATTTTTTATTTTAATACCATGGAGCTAAAAACAGATGTCAATGCCATTATTTTTCCATGTAATTTCACCCAACTCTGCTCACACATATGTATATGCTGTATCCATAGGCTGGCATGTTATATAGTATAATTTTACATAATGAAGTGACATATAAATTGAACTGAACATTATGCTAAATAGATTAATATTATGAAGATTTTTTTTTTACTTTCACTGCACATCAAATAAGATGAATAGAAATATGTCAACAAGCATAATGCTGAAAACTTAATCTACATCGGATGTAAAATAAGAAAGTTGTGTATTGCTGTACACATGCATGGCCAAATTATTTCCAAACACCCCGTAAACGAGTTTTTTCTCTTTCTGCAAAATAACCCCCTAAACAAGTTTTTCACGGGCTTTATTTACACATTTTGGCCCCTAAACAAGTTGTCGCCAGAATATGACCCTGGGGAAAAAGCTTGGTGAAAAAACATACCCTAAACACATTTGGCTAGTCTTTACAAAAAAAAAGCGTTGGAAAAAAAACATACCCTAAATACATTTGACCCCGCGATTAACCATTGATTAGTCTTTCAAAACCACCCCTTTTCTTGAAAATCTGTGCTTTTGATACCCTTAACAAGTGCACGCGCAGCCCTCGTCCAAAACTGAAAAATACCCCTTTAAACGCATTTTTTGGTCATGCATGTGTACAGCATTATATATAACTGCCCCCCCCCCCAGATTTCTCTTTTGATTCAAATCAAATTTATTTGGATGAACTTGTCCTTTACAAATATCTCTTAAATTGGATCAATAAAATTGGAGAATTGATTGCAAGTAGTAAAGGACATATCCATTTTCGATGACAAGCCTTTAATAGTACACAGTAAGGTAATGAATGATGTCACATAGATCTCAAGGAAATAATGTGTCATTATGGACTATAGTAAGACTCTAAAGTGATGACTGATAAGTTTTTCCTTGCTACATGTATACTCAGACAGGTGGAATTTATCAGCATTGTCAACTTCACAGGTCCTTATGTATGGGGGGGGGGACACAGGATCGTTAGGGGTATGATGAGCAGAGTTAAACATTATAATTTGATATATCGGGGGAAGATTTTATTTTCCCCTAGTACTAGTTATTTCAAAATTACTGTGTGTAAAATGCCCTTTGGTGGGTTGGGGGTGGCTTGGATCTTTACCCCTGAAGGGAAAAGAAGATCTTTAAAAAAATATATGTATAATGATGGGGGTGTGATTGGAATGTTGACTTTTTTTTCTTGTCACAGAATTTTAAGAGACCCCCCCTCTTGTGCCCTCCACTGGTCAATTCTGAATCTGCTAAATGATGAAAATTGCAAAAAAAAAAGTTTAGAGCTTTACAATTTATGAATATTCAATAGTTCAGAGTCCTTGACGATTGAATAAAAAACCTACTCTGATGTTTGGAAGAAATTAGCATCCAGGATCATTCTTTCATTAAAACAAGTATTTTTATACCCCTTTTCTCTTCATATTCGGACATAAGTGGGGAATAGCTTGGTTCTTTATTCCACTAGAATTGAGTATTTGATGATTCATCAATATGAAAATGTAGTTTCTCATTAACTGAAAAGTGAAATTCATATGATTGATTTCTTGTAAAAGTGCAAACCCAAAGTCTAATAAAATAGACAGAAAAATCCTTTAGTTTAGGGTAATATTCAGTGCTAGAAAATCAATCATACTTGCATGAAATATGTATTTCTTGGATAAAAGTTCCAATAATTTGTAATTAACACCCCCCCCCCCTTCTATCACCTCTTATCCTCCCCTTTTATCTCTGTAATTGATGCATTTATTCTTGTATTAATTATGGTATCTGGAGCTCTTAATTTTCAACCCATGTAATTGAATTATCTAAGTTTGTTAAATTATAAACCTAGAGACTAACTTTACAGGGTCCTAGGCCTACATCATGTATCCTGAGTAGGCATATAAGAACAAGGGTTACTAATTTCATTGACATTAAGAATTGACATTCATTTGTTTATAATAATATTGATCTAGTAGCCCAGTCATAACCAGCAATAACCAAGACCAAAAGCTTCTCTGTAAATTAGTTGTTCTTTTGAACTATGCTGGCTCCTCTCACTAATGAATGGGGATGACAGTAAAATGTCAGAAATTGTTAAATAAATCCCCAGAAATTACAGTTACTCCTTTCTAGCAAAGGGGTGGGTCCACGAGGCCGAGGGTCCACAAGGCCGATTATTTTTCCCATGAGGCCTAGGTCCACGAGACTGAGGGTCAGAGAAGCCTATCATTTTCCCATAAGGCCGAGGGTTCACAAGGCCAATTTTTCTTACAATGTATTTTTTTCATTAGGATGTTTGTCTACATCGGTGGAAACGTTTCCGCATAGCATAATTTTGTCCCATGAAGTTGTGGATGATAATGGACATTAATATGGTGAAGCTTTCGTAAATCGGGACAACATGACTTATTCTTGAGTATCATCTCACTTACCCATCATTTAAATATGTGGCTGTTTAATCCCTTTTCAGCTGTTTATTCTTTGTAAAAATTTTATTCATATCATTTCTCAGTTAGTTTTTTCTTGGAATGTAGATTTTATTCCATTTCACAACAGCACGATATAAATAAACATAAGCTGACAAAGTTAAATATACCAATTTGGAAGAATGATCAGGAGCTTAATATAAAAATGACCTTTGAGCTGCCAAATTCTGGATAGATTATAATTTCAAGAATTGAATATAAATTATTTGATAAAATTATAAGAAAAAGATTTAAATACAATCCAAATTTATTTGGTTAGTGATTAAAAAGTAATGAATTTTAACTAAAAGTCTTCATAGCATACCTGCAACTGTTGATTAATATCGATGAAGAGAAACGTCTTGATAAAATAAAAAAAATGATTTGAAAAAAAAATCGGCCTCGTGGACCCTTGGCCTCTTGAACCCTCGGCCTCGTGGGAAAACCCCCTAGCAAAAACCCTGGCAGCACAGTCTTCATCATATATCTGGAGTGAAAATATCTGAACATCTGAGCTCTCCTTTAAACTACCATCTTCCAGAAAGCTAAATGATCTACCATCTCCTGAGGTCACGTGACCTTGGAGAATGTAAAAAGTTATCTCCATCAACAGATGCGAGGAGTGTCATCTCACATATTAGATTTGTTAGCCTGGATAGGAAGGGTTGACCAAGATCAATTCACATTGACATTCCTGGGCTTCCTTTCGGTATCATTTGTATGCAACTGGGACTGTTCCTTGTAGCTTTAATGGGAGGTTTCCCCCTAGTGAAAGTTACTATCAAATAGCAGGGGGGCGTGTCACAAAGCTGTTCGTAAGTGTAGAGCGATTTTAAGAACGACTTGTGATCCTTTCTTGCGCGCTAAATCATCGCCTATGGATAATGGTGTATACCATTTACCAAAAGAAAGGATCACCAGTCGTTCTTAAAGTCATTCTTATCTTATGAACAGCTTTATGAAACACCCACTGGTGTGGTATGCTGATAGGCCTGGTAAACACACTTTCATATGACTATAGTTGTCAACTCATTTTCCAAGTAAAAAAATTCTAATCTTGCAGCAAAAAGTTTTTAAAAGTCAACTATGTCGTGAAATGAGCAGAATAGAAAAATACTGAAATAATATGAATTTTAATGAATTATTCAGTACATTTTCTTTGTCGTGAATATGGCAGAAGAATGATCTAAACAATCGTGCGACCTGATTTTTTTGTATAATCCGACCAAAAACTTGAGATCCTAAGCACTTTCGTAACCATAAAAATGAATATGAAACCCAGCGTTTCCATAGGGGTGCGGTCAAAAATTATAATGTAGATTAGAGTAAAACCCCATCAGAATACCACTCCAGCGGTGGTGTTTTCATTATCAAACCCGGGTTTGACACCAGACTAATCAGAATTAACTACAACAGTATGAGCAATAGATCATAGTAGAAAACAAATTGCAGGTGGACTGTTTGTACTCAAATTGATAATACAGTATGACTATCTATATTGATTAAAGTATAAAGGGCTTTGATTTTGTTTTATGATAAGATTCTGAAGAATATCTATGTGTTATCTCTATTTTTTCGTAATGGGCAGAGAGTTAATCCTGCAGGAATGCACAGGCTTTATCTCTGAATGTTTGAAAGTTTGAATTCAACTTCTCATGTCTCCATTTGGTATTACTATTAGAACTCTTACATGTTGTCATTAGTATTCCTTTTCAAGCTGGAAAAAAGCCATTTGAAAGAACGAGAGAAAATAGTTTAAAACATCCTCCTTTTTACTTGCTCCATCTTGTTCCTGTTTCAGAGTCCAACAAGACTACTGTATTATTTACCCAGACGGAGCATAACAATCTAACAAGTGAAACTCCCGAGTCAGAGCTCAAAACTGAGCATCACAGAGATGAAGATAAAAAGTCAAACAGTGATACAGAAATAGACAATAGAAAAGTCATAAGTTCAGAGAGCATAGCACACGCTCCCCTTCAAAGATTTTCAGAAAGTGATGCTGATGTGACCAAAGAAGTAAGTGATGTTGAGGAAAAGGAAGACAAGCTTGATTTTCAAGCGGAGGCTGTGTTTGAAGTAAAGAGGGACGTTTCGGAAGAGAGGGTTGATGAGGAAAAACAGCCTGTACCTGCTCATGGAAATCTGAAGACCGAGGATCCGGCCAAGGCCTTTACAGGAAAGGAGGCCACTGTGACAGAGACCGATTTTCCAAAGGGTAAAATGGTCACTCCAAAAAGAACTCCAAGGTCTACTGAAAACACCAAAGAATCCAAAAGCAAACCACCTGGTAAAGCCAATAAACCCCAGGAGACATTACAAGTTCAAGAGACTGCATCTGATAGATTAGAGTCAAAATCTGATATGGAACAAGATGTTCCATCACTGAAGGAGGCTGGTGAAGCTGCAGAACGAAAAACAGGAAAGGCTGATGGTGTGAGACCTTCACCACCAGGGGAGATGAAACAACCTGAAAAGACAAGGACTAAGAGTAAAGATCATCAGACTAAGGACAGGAAAAAAGCAAAGGTGTCTCCAAGAAAGGTTGATGGTGTGAGCCCTCCAGCACCGCTTGAGGTCAGAAGTTCTCCAAGAAAGGATGACAGTGTAAAGCCACCACCACCAGTTGAAAAGGACATGAAGAATGCTAAACAGTCTTCAAGAAAGTCTGATGATGTGAGCCCTCCACTACCACAAAAGGGCACAGAAAGACTTGAAGAATCTCCAAGAAAGACTGCCCGTGTGAGGCCACCACCACCACAAGAGGAGAGGGGAAAATCCAAAGAGCCTCCTAGGAAAACTGATGGTGGCAGGACTCCTCCGCCTCTGGAGACAACACATCCTGAAGCAGAAAGGGCCATGGGAAACTCTGATCAGGCTAAGGACAGGAAAAGTGACAGTCCTCCACCACCCCCACCACCACCAGCACAGGAGACAACACAACCTGAATCAGAAAGGGCCATGGGGAACTCTGATCAAGCTAGGGACAGGAAAAGTGACAGTCCTCCACGACCCCCACCACCAGCACAGGAGACAACACAACCTGAAGCAGAAAAGGCCATGGGGAACTCTGATCAGGCTAGGGACAGGAAAAGTGACAGTCCTCCACGACCCCCACCACCAGCACAGGAGACAACACAACCTGAAGCAGAAAGGGCCATGGGGAACTCTGATCAAGCTAGGGACAGGAAAAGTGACAGTCCTCCACGACCCCCACCACCAGCACAGGAGACAACACAACCTGAAGCAGAAAAGGCCATGGGGAACTCTGATCAGGCTAGGGACAGGAAAAGTGACAGTCCTCCACGACCCCCACCACCAGCACAGGAGACAACACAACCTGAAGCAGAAAGGGCCATGGGGAACTCTGATCAAGCTAGGGACAGGAAAAGTGACAGTCCTCCACGACCCCCACCACCAGCACAGGAGACAACACAACCTGAAGCAGAAAGGGCCATGGGGAACTCTGATCAAGCTAGGGACAGGAAAAGTGACAGTCCTCCACGACCCCCACCACCAGCACAGGAGACAACACAACCTGAAGCAGAAAGGGCCATGGGGAACTCTGATCAAGCTAGGGACAGGAAAAGTGACAGTCCTCCACGACCCCCACCACCAGCACAGGAGACAACACAACCTGAAGCAGAAAAGGCCATGGGGAACTCTGATCAGGCTAAGGACAGGAAAAGCAACCGTCCTCCACGACCCCCACCACCAGCACAGGAGACAACACAACCTGAAGCAGAAAAGGCCATGGGGAACTCTGATCAGGCTAAGGACAGGAAAAGCAACCGTCCTCCACCACCAGCACAGGAGACAACACAACCTGAAGCAGATAGGGCCATGAAGAAAGAAGAGCACTCTGTGGATAGGTCAGGTAAGAAAGTAGTTAAAATGTTACTAGTTCTCCAGTAATGTTTGGAATCGGAAAGAAAACCCGACTTGAGCCTGGACCGGAAGGTTTAGCAAAATTGTTTTCTGGGTCCTGGAACAGCCTGGAACTCTGAGCCACTGCACAGCACTGCTGATGCAGATGCGCTAGTGATACATCAAAGCCTTGCCTCACTTGGTGCATGCTAGCACTAGTACACTTTCACTCCTGGCAATGTTTGCAAACTAATTTCACCTCAGTTTTTGTCCCAATTTATTGTGTTGATCTTTAACCAAATTTTCGGCTACATTGAGCATTACAAATGGGTTTATTTCGGCTGTGATCTTGTTGTCATTGTTTGAATTCTTAGATGACTTCACTTGGCTCTACAGTATACTAGTAGTTTACTATGAGCTGAAATTATCGACTAAAGTCCTTTTTGCCCTTTCACATAATTTTGGTCACTATGCATCAGTCCATATCGAAATTATGGCAAAGGCAAAGTCTGACTGAGAATTGGAACGACACAGTCGAGATCAAACCCAAAATACAGCTGTTTTAAATGATCAAAGTGGCTGAAATCCAGGTGAAGTATCAATTAAGTTAGATATTTGGGAATGAATCTGAGCTCAGTCAATGCCTGGAGGTAAATGCCATGGTTTACATTATCTTGTTTATTTGGTATTTATCCAAGGCATATTCCGATCTTTGTTGTTTGAGCTATCAACCCATGCCGGATTGGCCTGGGGGAATCCCCTCAACTCGCCGGGCTCCGAGTTCCAGTCCGGTCTGGCTCCCAACATATTCATCAGCCCTTATCCATTGACAAACTAAGAGTAATCCCAAGACCAAGACCCAGTCCAAATTGAATTCTGAACCTCCACCCTCTTCCCCCCTCAAATGCCCCAACCCCCATCAAAGTCTAAGTATGCTCCTAAAGATATTGATGTTGCCAAGGCAACTGGCATTGCTGCTGACGGTGGTGAGAGAGAGACAAGGTTGCTGACAATCAGGTAACTAGGAAACATTCAACAATTTTTACCAAATTAGTATTGGGCATTATCTATTTAACTAGGATTCTTATATTTTGATTTTTATCATTGCAATGTCCAAACCGTGTTGCATTGGGCAATAATGCATGCTGGTACAGAGTTTTCATATATAATGGTATATATATATTTTAAAAAAACTTGCAAAATATTTTTTCCTGTCTACTTCTAGATGCTCCTTCCTTCACATTAACATCTACCTTTCCTAGAAAAGAGTTATTGGAATTAGTTCTGCAGATTGAAATGTACACTGAATAGACACCAAATATGTATATATTGTCCTCGCATCAATGCTACCCTTCATTTGCAAAAGAAACAAGTATATGAAAAAAGTATTTATATCATTGCATTTTAATTCCCCTGCTTTATTAGTGTATTAATACCTAAAGCCCTGCAAGAAAAAAGGCAGATGATATACAAATGAAAAGAAAAAACTTTTTTGTCATTGTGATTTCTGAAAGATGGTTGGCCGTCATTGTAACAATATGTGACATTTGTAAGTTTTTTTGCAAAAAGGGTACATCCCATCATCTGTCCATGTCTTGCTAAATATTATCTGTTTAAATATGTGAGTTGTTTATCAGTGATAAATGTCTTTTTACTTTGGGGGGGCGGGGGGATTAGAAGCAATATGCAGGTGTCACTAATGCCTAATATCGGAAATATGAGGTATGTTTGCAGAGGGAAGGGAGGCGGATTCCGCCCCTCGACCCCCGGGTACTTGGTGCTAAAATTGAGCAACATTTGTATGTCAAACCCAAAATGGCTATAAAAAAACGTGAATTCATGTACAAATCCAAAGGAAATTGTGTTTTCGAAATTCATATATGTATTATTATTTCTACTTTTACTCATTAAACTCAATTAATTTTGTCTTGTTTATGATCATGAATAAATCAGCGACAAATTTCATTGGAAAAATTTAAAAAGTAAAAAAGAAATACATAAGAAACTTAAAAAATACAATAAATACATAAAAAATTGCTATACCATTTTTTTTATTGAAGTACATTTGATCTACATGTAAATAGAAAATTAGTGCCAGTATTCACTTACGTAGATTTTTAGAATTTTATGTGTATAAATTGTCATGGCTGTATCTCACTATAATTGGAATAAAACCGTACAAAATCAAGCTATGTTTGTCTTAAACTAGGTTTGATATTTGCAGAAATACAAGACAGCAAAAAGAATTCAATAAAAATCAATAACAGTCATCTTTTTTGTCTCGCCTGAACGAAGTTCGGCAGAGCCCTCGTAATCACTTTTCCTGTTGGTCTGTTACAAAATGTTAAAGTTTTTGTTCGACTTTATCTCATTTCTTTATTTTTGCATCAATTATGTTCATACTTTGTAGATATAATCCTTGGATAATACCACATGTGACCTCATGAAAATGATGGGGTCAAAGGTCAAATGATATGAGGTCATGTCCATACCTTTTTTCAAGTTTTTGTTCAACTTGCTCTCATTTCTACATATCTGCATCAATTGTATTTATACTCTGAACAGGTTGAGACAGATTTTTCAAAGTTTCTGTATTTTCAAATTTGTCCATTAACAGCGCTTTGTATCCTCTGGAAAAAGCGCTATTTAAATCAACTTATTATTATTATTAAATGATCTTTGGGTAATACCACACATGTGATCTTGCGGATGATAAGGTCATCTAGGGGTCAAAAAATCATATTGCATATTTTGTTGATCATGAAGTCAGGAGAGTATTGTGGTTCGTGAACCACCTTGTTAGATATAATGCTTGTGTGAACTAAACTTTCTGTGACCTTATTGCAAAAATAATGATTATTGTGTTTTGAATCCCCCTACAGATACATCTAAAGTAAGAGAGAACATCAGTAGAAAACCTGAAAGTAAGGAACCAATTCAGAAGTCAGTCTTAGAAACACTTCTTGAGGAAACAGAAGGCCTTATCCAAAAGGTATTGGGTTAAGATATCATTTTCGTGCTAAATTAATCTTTTGCGAAAATCTATGTACCGGTAAATGCAGCTGTTTGGAAATACTTTGTAAGAAAAGAAGTTACAACTGAAAACAATTGTTGATTGTTTTGATCATTTTTTTATCACTTTACTCTCTCACTCTGTCAACTCTTTACACTCTTTGAGCCTCTAGAAACATCCTTGCCACTCACTTTCAACTGTTCAGGCATTCGTCTATGTACAACATGCACACTGAAAACTAATTTGTGACATTCTTTTGTAACCAACGATATTCATCACTTTAAGTCCGAAGGTCTGTGTCTTGCCAGTAATTAGTACCCTACTCTTTTTTTGTATTGATTGTTTAATAATCACAATAGATAAATTTTGACTCTACATATTAATTAGAGGTTCTCTTTAGGAAACAGACACACCACACTATGCACATCCCTAACTCTCTTCTACAATTACATTGCACATGCATACCAGCTTTCAATCCTTTACTAATCTTTTGCCGATAACTATAACCAAAATTAATTATTTTATTATACAAATAATTCTTAAACCATACTTAAAATACTTGTGTATGGTAAATTTTGCATGGATCCTGTATACCTGAGTCAAAATAATTTCCTTGTGTTGGCATGTTATCACCATTTTTTTGTTTTGTTCTGTATATACATTGTATCTAAATGTGTAAACCAGTTAAAACAAGAATCTCCTTTATGGACAATAAAGTTATTCAATTCTTTTCAATTCAATCCATCTTTTGACACTCTCACTGTGTTTTTAGAACAAGAAAGATCAAGCTCTGTACAAGTACGAGGACATCATCAAACGGTTTCCAAACAGTGCAAAGGCTCTGATGGCAAAGGCTCAACTCCTTGACACGCTAGCGGAGGAGAGGAGGAGCAACGATCTACTTGATGGGTATGGATGGACTAGTCCCACTATATTCATTCTCATGTCATATTACTCACACTCACTCCTCTCTCTTTTGATCACTCCCTTCTTCTCTGTCTGTCTCTCCTTTTCTTTCTCCTATATCTCTCCATTCATATTATACAGATATTGCCTGCCCAGGGTTTGAATGTAACATTTCACTTCCCAGACGGAGTTATATTTCCCCTAGGGATTTTATTTTGCCCGAAGAGCGCAGCGCTGAGGGAAAAAAATAGCATTGGAGGGGAGTTGAAATATTATTCATGAAAGAGATAGAAAGGGCAATATCTCTTATATATTATATATATAGTATATGTAGATTAGCCATTAGACTCTGCATTTATCATAATGGCTTTATGATTACCTCGAAATTCTTGCTGCAGTTTTGATCCATCTACGTCATGATAGATAAAAAATGGAAAAATACGGCAAGTGCATTTTTCATGCGATCAACGTGTAAACACTAGCGCGTACGTCAAATAAGCTACCTAATTACGCAACTTATAAGCAGCAAGTGACGTCACCTTAGTGAATATAACTCCGCAGTTGACAATACAACGCAGTTATTTTCACTGAGATGACGTCAAAACTTAGAATATAATAAATGCGATCCTCGCAGCTATGGTCACGTGATGGCATATTGACCTATCACTGATTTGAATTTACATAATATATCTTTCTTCTTTCTCTTTTCTCTCTTTAGCTCTTTCTATTTTATCTTTTATTATCTCCCTCTTTCTCTCCCTGCTATTTCTATCACTCATTCTCTTTCCATGACCATTTTTCTCTCTTTTTATCTCCCTATTTTCCTTGCTGCCTCTCCCTTTCTCTTTCTACCTTCTCATTCTCTCTCTTTCAATCTCTCCCATTCTCTCTCTCTTTCTCCCGTTGAATGTCTCAACCACTAAAGTTAAAAGGCTAGGCTGCTAAGGGATCCAAACGGCAACCATCCGTCCTCTGTCTGTCACCATTGTTGAGTTTACCTGCAAGACTTGTTTTACCATTACTTGTCAACCAATTGTTACTATAGCAATCATACCCGATGGGTGTTTCATAAAGCTGTACGTAAAGTTATGAACAACTTTACGCACCACTGAAATATGTTTATAGGTGATAAATCAATTACATAGGGATAGCACAAGAAAGGATCACCAGTCGTGCGTAAAGTCATTTGTATCTTACGAACAGCTTTATGAAACACCCACCTGAGTCAAAGATCCACAGGGATAAGGTCAAGGTCATCCACCCCCACCCTCCCTTCTTCCTCTCTTTTCACTTCTTAATAATATCAAATTTTTTTCCCATAATCTTTATTCCAGAGCAATCCAGTCATACAGACAAGCAGCTGATACACCACATTGCCCCCGAGATATCAAGCGAGCTGCCCTTGCAAGAATGGGAGACAGGTTGTCTTTCTTTGGTATATATTCCCTTTTCTTTTCTTGTCGTTCGTATCAGTGGGAGCTTTTAAGTGCAAATGGGAGTAAAAAATTGACTGGAATTCGTCTTTGAATTTCCATATTAAGTATTTTATTTCTTTTACACATATCCTGAATAAACAAATTTGAAATGTATGAACCAAGTGGAAAGTAGAAAATAAATTGTAAGTGAATGCTAAAAAAAAGACACTATGTCATTATTTTATACATATGAAATATGTGAAAATAAGTGTACATACATTTTTGAATAGATATTTATATCAAACATGAACTTAGAATGAATTGATTTCATATTATTGCATACGAAAAGAATTAAGAAAAAACAAGAGTATGATGGACAAGAATCGGAAAAGAAGAAAACACACAATACAAACAGAGACATTTTCTTGCAATAAACAAATACAATACATTTTACAAACTAGTCTGAGAGTGACGGTCTTTGTGGCTCCGAAAATGGATGAATTTGATTATTTACTATCTTTACATTGGTAAGCATAAATCTGTTTATGCTTGGAAAGGGGATTGTAAAGATTATCTTTTGGGGCAAATTCCAAATTTTTTCCCAAAAAAAAATTAAAGAAAGAAAAGAAGTTGCATATTACCCATGTCAATTCAGCAGGTTTTGCATTGTGCTGTTGAAGTCTACAGGCAAAGATTGTCAGAAAAGTGGGTCAAATGTATAAAATAGTGGATACATTGTAGGTAAAACACCATAATTGTTTGTTTCTTGTTGGTTTCACATAGAGAGTTGTGTCTATTTGCTCTACATACATGTATATTTACTCTCTTGTCTAGAGTGCAAAACAGTTTTGTACACCTGTGTCAGCACGTTGGTAAACATTACTTTTTAGTTTTCTCACTATTAGAGATATGCATTTACTTCTCTATTTACTTTTGCACAGAATCCATTGTCAATTATGATTTATGCTTCATCTATCACCAGTTTTAATAGAGCTGAAAATCTGTGTTTGTGTATACAATTCATAAGTAAACATAAGCTATTACAGTGGATTTCATTGATTTCTCTTGTTCAACGTTAGTTTGGGGTTTGAAAAAAAAAAGAAGAAGTTGTGCATATAATAATGCTTCAATGTATTGACTTTGTTCTAAAGTAAATCCCAATATATGAAGCACATATTGACAGCTAAAGAAACATGCTCTTTATGCCACTCTAAAATATTAAATTAAAACACGATTGATAGATATCAAGTTTGTTATTCATATTTGTCTTGCCTGCATAGCAGAGCGAGACTATAGACACATCTTTTATGATAGTGGTGGTGTCAACATTGAAATCTTAACGAAGGTTAAGTTTTTGAAATTTCATCATAACTTTGAAAATATATGAACCTGTTTCATGAAACTTGGAAATAAGAATAATCAAGAATCACTTATGATCTTGTAGGTCACAAGAAGAAGGTCAAAAGTCATTTAGGATCAATGAACTTTGACCATGTTGGAATATAAACGTAATATTAACAATGGTAGAGGTTTCGAAATGTCATCATAACTTATAGGACAAGTCCACCCCACCAAAAAGTTGATTTGAATAAAAAGAGAAAAATCCATTAAGCATAACAATGAAAATTTCATCAAAATCGGTTGTAAAATAAGAAAGTTGTGACATTTTGAAGTTTTGCTTGATTTCACAAAATATTTATATGCACATCCCGGTTGGTATGCTAATGAGAAGACTGATGATGTCATCCACTCACTATTTCTTTTGTATTTTATCATATGAAATATGAAATATTCAAATTTTCTCCTCATTATCAAGTGCAAAAACGATTAATTCCTCCCTGAACATGTGGAATTAGCATTGTTTAATACTGTATGGTTCAGTCAAGTTGGTCCCCATTGTAAAATATGTAACAAATGAAATATTGTATAATTCAAACAATAAAAAACAAAAGAAATAGTAAGTGAGGGACATGTACTGTCTCATTTGCATGCCACTGAGTTGTGCATATCACTGTTTTGTGAAAAATAAGCGAAATTTTAAAATGTCATAACTTTCTTAGTTTACATCCAATTTTGATAAAATTTTCAGCGTTATGCTAGTTTGATTTTTCTCTATTCAAATCAACATTTTTCTGAGGTGGACTCGACCTTCAAAAAGTATGTGGAACGGGATCACGAATCTTGGAAAGTAACCAAGTATCACAGATCGTCTTGCAAAAGTTTCAGGTCACATAATTAAGGTCAAAGGTCATTTTAAGGTTAAAATATCTTTGACCTTTTTAGGGGTAATTTTTGAAATGTCATAACTTTGATTGTTTATGGATCTAGTTCGTGAAACTTTGACATAAGGGTAGTCAAGTATCATTGATGTCGTGCATGAGTTTCGGCTCAAACGTTTAATGTCAAAGGTCAATAAACTTTTATGATATTAGTATCACTATCATTTACACGAGTTTCAGGTCACATAATATTTGAATGAATGTTTTGTTGGGTTAGGCTTCCCATTTAAAGGAATATAAGTCCTAAGATGATTTTTTGTCTACTGGTACTTTTTTGCTGACATTAAATCAATTCAAATCAAATTTTAAATACTGTCTTAAATCAAATCAAGGTCCTATAAGAGATGACTTAATGCACAGTATATATTTACAGTACTTTGTACCAGACAACATTATAATATTAAAATTATGATACTTCTTTACTCCTGATCAAACTTTTTTTTTTTTTTTTCTTGTCGATTTTGTGTAACTGGGTAGAAAATCTCTCCACCTTAATCGACAAATTCAACCATGTGATTCCTTTACTCCCTCATATTTGTATTGTGTAGTAGAGCAGAAATCATGTATATTATTTGCAGTGTAAATGTACTTTGTCTGCTGATAGCCCATGTTTTGTATGTATAGTTGGGCATTGTTCAACCTACATTCCAATATTCAGTGGTGTCAGACAAAAGAAGGTATTCCCACTTGAACAGATTTTTAAAAGTGAAAATTACTTTTTATGTGTGTGAAGTAGAATAGGGCCTATTTGTACTTTTTAAAAAAAGTTCTTGGTTTGATTCAATATGACTATATTGTCTTAGCGCAATGAAGGTGTCTTTGTGTTTTTATTTTAATTACATTTCATTGACTTTTTATTTTACTACATGATATGCATATATGGGGATGTTGTTCACATATGATGTCACAAATAAAATAATTAACATTCTAGTAACTTTTTGGACTTTAATTGGATTTTCCTCAAGCCTTCACAAATATTGTATATTATTTTTTCTGTTATTTTTACAATAAACTTTTTGACAGGGTGCACTACCTTTAAACATTGGATTCTTGATGTATCCAATAGTAAAAAAAAAAGGCAAGGAGGAAATCAATAAGTACTCTAATTAAAGGAGAATGAAACTCTTGGAGCAAGTTAGCTTTTGTGAAAGCAGAAAAATCAAAGAATAAGATCAACAAAAGTTTGAGTAAAATAGGACTAACAATAGAAGAGTTATGAGCATTTGAATGTCGAGATCACTAATGCTATGGAGATCCTCCCATTGGCAACGCAACCAAGATCTATGATATCACAGATGAACAACTCTCCCCTTTTGGACACTGAAAATATACCCCAAAACATCTCTTTTTGCTCATTCTAATCATATGAAAAACGATTCATCAATGATATAATGTTGTGAAACCTCTGTACTTGTCCTCTCATAAAGAGAACACCTCACCTTGTGATAGATTCTATAAAAGTGAGAATATAAGTGAAATAAGTACTAAAGCAATGAGGGAGTTGTACGTGTGTGACATCACAGATCTTGGTCGCATTGCCAATAGGAGGATCTACATGGCATTAGTGATCTCAATATTCAAATGCTCATAACTTTCTTATTATTCATTCAATCTTCCTCAAACTTTCAACAATATGTTTCTTTAATTTTTCTCTTTGATATGGATTCAGCTGTTTTCAAGGGTTTCATTCTCCTTTAAGTTCCTTGGTGTTGGCAACAATAATGATGGTTGGGGTCGATTTCCGTTACAGATGCTCAATTCAATGCCTAGAATACTTGGTTGTTAAAGCCTTTTTAAATATGGTTAGTACCATCTAGTTTTAATTGGCGAATTCTCTTCCCGAACATTCAACAATCATAACGGGTAAATTTGTAGAATGAGATTTTCAAATCACAATGGAAATATAGTTAACTTTTAATGAAGATGATATTTACAGACCTGCCAACCCTGGTACGTTTTAGCCGTATTTAGTACGTTTTTTTTTTTTTTTTACAAAATCGTAATTTATTGAGAAAAATCATCTCTATATGTCTCTATTTCATAAAACGTACACAAATATGGTTATTAGATCAATGTAATTTCAGGTAACTTTTTTTTTTTTCAATCATTTTGTAAAAACCAGAGTGAGATATACACAAGTTTCAATGGTTTTTTTTTTCATCTGCAAGAGCAGTGTGCATTTTAGCTTGCATGCAGCTTGAGCGCCATGATGGGCGAGTGCGCCAAGCATTTTATTATGAAATACACTTTTTGGGGGGTAAATACAGTTTTTTGTATCACAGAATACAGTTTTTCATTCCCAGAGGTTGGCAGGTCTGTAAATTTGTAGAATAAGCTTTTTAAATCACAATGGAAATATAGTTAACTTTTAATGAAGATTATATTTATAGTACAGCAGGAGAGGGGAGAGCATAATGTTTATTAGCTTTTTATTATGCATTGTTTGATACATGGAATGTACAGTATATTGAAAAAGATTAGCTTGTACCTCCTTTGCTTAATGAATCATTTTCCTGTGGCTAATTGTTAATCAAGGAAGAACATACTAAGGATTTAATTAGGACCTTGATAAACAAATCATTTAATGAGATCCAGGTGACTAAGTGGTTTGTCAGAAGTTTCAAATCTGTCTCCTTTCATTAAAGATGGAGGAGAGTATGTTGACCACAAGTTTGTTTCGTGGTGTTTGCATCGATGATTCTATTCTCCGAAGGAGGGAAATGGTTTTATTCATAAGACAATGAAGATTTAGGACCGTTCATGTATGTATGTATCTCAAACTAATCACTTCTAATGAAGGATTCTTTACACGTTAGTAACCACACATTTGTTCCGCGGTGTTTTTATTGATATCTTATTCTCCAAAGGACGGAAGTTGTTTTATTCATGAAAATGAAAAGTGACAGTTAACTCGCACAGCGGAGATGTGTATACACACACACCTTACTTCAGTTTGTGCGTGTATAGATTCAAAATTATGAGTTCAATACACATATCTATTCTATTTTGTTCTTGTTTTGAATTGAATTATGGATTTTATTCTAGCAATGATTATATTTTCATCATTTCAGTGACAGTCATGCTTAAGTGTTGATACGCACGTAGTATTTAACGCTCAATCTCATAGACGATTACGCCATAGTATGTGACTGTTAAGCAATATTTAAACAATGCGGTGATGCAACTTAAGTCACACTTAATGTATGTGAACACCCCCCCCCCCCCCCCGCCCCCCAGGTCCAGTACCTCTTTCTTACCCAAGAACAATGTCTCATGACAGTGAGTGACCTGTTAAAGTTATAGAGGCATTCAGGGGCGGATCCAGGATTTTCCAAAAGGGGGGGGGGGCAAATTTTTTGGAGGAAAATTTTGACAAGCCCCTCCCCCCCCCCAAAAAAAAAAAAGTCTTCAATTTCAAAAGAGGGGGCACACCTCTGTTTTAATGGCATTTTTACATTTTTAATTTTGCTTCTCAAAAGGGGGGGGGGCACGTGCCCCCCCCCCCCTGCATCCGCGCCTGGAGGCACTGACTGTGTAACAGGTTGCACTGGATCACACGGTGACCAGAGGCAAGAGACATTTCCACAGCAGTATGTGATGTAATAGACAGGAAATTAAATAAAAGATTTGGAGGTGGGCGGGGCGGGACATGAAGCTTGAAGAAATAATGGCAGGTGGTTGGTTTCACAGATCTTTACAAATATGACCCTTAGTGAATACACAGGAAGAAGAGACGGAATTAAACAAAACCTTGTTGATGATGTACATGTAGTATATGGGGGGGGGGTGGTTCACAAAGATTTACGTGTGACGTAGGGAGTGTTGCAAGAAAATATTTGCGATCAATTGCAAATATCCTGTTGCAATTTTACAACTGATAGATCAATGTTAGCTGTAGGAAATCAGATTAAACTTCTTGTTTCAAGGAGCAGATTAGCAATCAATCACTAATTTGCAATTAACTACAAGACATGTGTTTGATTAAGGGACCCAAAATAGACTTCAAACTTCAATTGATCGCAAGTTTCCTGCAACACCCAATAGAGTCATGCTTAAATGCCAACATGTT
Source organism: Lytechinus pictus (assembly GCF_037042905.1). Lineage (NCBI taxonomy): Eukaryota > Metazoa > Echinodermata > Echinoidea > Temnopleuroida > Toxopneustidae > Lytechinus > Lytechinus pictus. Next base: position 35,131,377 of record NC_087245.1, read on the forward strand.
CATATGTATCTTACTGTACACGTAATCTCATTGATGCGTCCCCAGAGTATGAGCTGACCAATGTGGTGATGCCTTGTAATCAATCTACAACTTTTATTCAGACTTTTTTGTGAAACCCCTTCTGTCCATGTAAATAAACCCCTCTGAGAGGACCCTAAGGCATCAGTCCATTGTAGTTGCCATTTAGATTAAAAAAACAACTTATTATTCAATTACATAGCAAATTTTAAACAAATTTCCTTACATTCCTGCCACATTCTACTTCATATCTTCAGGAAAGTCATCAAGATCCATCCAAGTGTACCTGGAACTTGTGAAAGAATTCCCAGATGATTATGAAGCCAAGAAAAGCCTCGCTGTCCAGTATCTCATCGCTGGGAAAAATAAGAGAGCCAAGCATTACTTTGAGGAGGTGAGTAGATTCTATTTGTGAGACTGTCATTGATCCAATCAATCGTAACTATGGAAATCCATCAGTGTCATAATTTCTTTCTCCAGGAAATTTGCAAAATGTCCTTTGTAAACAAAGGGGAACACACTGAATTGTCAAGAAAACAATGAATTTATGAATATACATCACATCTAGAATATACTTTGAACAAACATGCATTTTAGATGTTGATGTTACTGGCTTTCCGTAGTTGTAATTGATCCAATCAATCGTAACTCTTTGTAAGACGGGTCCTGTTGATGAAGAAAAAAATTGTGTATATTGGCATTTACTGAGGAAGGGATGATGGGCATTCTTAGCTCATTAAAATCAAGAATTGTTTGCAGATGACAGATATTGATGGGATGGGGTTATTAACAACTTTCCATGATAGCTCTACTTCTTGATAGCTTTTCATCAAAGTTTTTATGTCAATGATTTTCACTGAACAATTTTGTTCCCAGCCAATCGGAAACAAGGATTTGTAGTAGGCCTATACAAATAATACACGTAAGCGCATGCATGCAGGGCCAAATAATGAACGATGTGCAAGAAGAGCCAATGGATTCACTAATTAGGTCCTTTATGCACAAGAATGTGTGTATTGTTTGTTTTATACACCCCCCCCTCACCCATTGCACCGAATGCTATATTTGATCCAAATTCTAGATAATTCCATAACTCGCACTATCCTGCGCTCTGACGTCAGAGTGCAGGATAGTGCATTTTGGATGCAATAGTGCAATTCGCTGAATATCATGTGATCCGATTTGGACCAACCAGATTACAGAACATTCTTGGGAGTTGTATAATAGCTTATAACAATAATCAATAACTATCTGTTTCGTGACATGCTCCCCTGTTCATTATCCCTTGATTTTCAGATGGTAGAGAGAAATCCAACGGATGGCTTTGCATTGGTCCACTTGGGGTTCATCTTGAAATCGGAAGAGAATTACCTTGAAGCAATCCCGCTCTTGAGGGCAGGCATTGATACCGGTGATAGGGAAACCAATGAGGGAAAATTCTTCTTCCACTTAGGGGAATCCTTCTTAAGGACAGGTCGGATTGAAGAGGTAAGTCCCTGGAGATGATCATGTACCTTGCCAGTAAATTTCACTTTTGTGGACGTGTCATGGTCTAGCGGTTCTGACTCTCGCCTTTCAAACAGAGGGTCGCGGGTTCGAATCCTAGCCATGGCATGTTTTCCTTCAGCAAGAAATTTATCCACACTGCTGCACTCGACCAAGATGAGGAGAATGGGTACCCGGTAGGAAGAAATTCCTTGAATGCTCGAGCGCCTGATCAAGGTAGCTGTGCTAAAGCCGGGGTAATAATAACATCACGTTAAGCAGGGCCCGCTGGTAGAACAGTTTTCAGAACTGAAGTGGCTTCCCTGGGTAAAATATGACATTATTATTATTACTTGTTCTATACCCGCTTTGTCCACTTTCCGATTAGTCTCATCTCACATGTAGTCTAATACTAATTCATATTCAACCAGTTCATCTACAAGTTGTTTTCATTCAGTTACCATAGTAATTTCTTTTCACATCACCCATAGCTTTCCTCTTAATTGTCGTGTTCCTTTAATTTTTTTGCGTGCTGTTTTTTTTATTTGAATTTTCCTACTTGCCAAAAATAAGCTATTGCCAGAAGAAGATTGCCATAGCATGTGACAAGAAGTCCATTAAACATGAAAAATGTAACAACATTTGTCACAATTGGCGATCCTTCTGTCAACAACTGAAAGGAGAAATACCTAGATTATGAATATGGTCTTATTATATATCAATGGAAAGGTTAATGATGTTTGAATTATTGAATGTAAATTGAACAAAGACTGACGTCATAAAAAAATCACCAGCTTCGCGCCCGGTATTTCCGTGCTCATACCATTCGGACAGAGAGAGAGCTCTAAAAACTATCAATTAACTGACTTTCATCGGTCTTCATGATAAACGAAGCACACCACTGTGTTGTTCTTATTTTCTGCTTTAATTTGATTTATAATTCGCCATTTTGGGGGGATTGGCAATATATTTCTACTTTAACATACTTGTAAACCATTATGTGAGTTCATGTAAAAAATGCTTTAAATAATTACAGATTGTAATGTAATGAGCATATGTGTTTTTGCTTACTGTTCAGTCCTACAAGATATATGACGAGGCAGTTAGCAGGGGTCATTTCAGGTCAAGGTATCAAAGGTCACTTTACAACGTCGACTCGCTGAGGGGAAGACAATTCTGGACTCCAAGAGAGGCAGGATTTGCTGAAGGAGCGAAGGTGAATATCCCCTCTAAATAATTCATCTGGGCACCCATTTCATCAAATGTGTCAAATACCCAACTGAACATGGATTTAGTCTGTCTGGCTCTAATGAGAGATACCATGAATAGTATTTCAAAACTTAATGGGGTGGTCTATTAAGAAAATAATTCAATTCAATAGAAATATCAACTCCATTCTTATTTTGAGCATTCATTATGTGTACATAAAAACATGAATAAGATCTGAAGTTGTATATTTTCTGACACAACATACCACTAAGTGACACATCCTTGAAATTCTTTTCCCACGTATGTAGTTGCATCTGAAATAGAATGTATGAATATTAATATGATTTTATCCCCATTGTTCCACGTTTTATTTGCAGATATTAGAAAGTAATTGGGAGACGATTCGAGATGAGGCCGTAGCCTTGCTTAGCACCGATGGATTCTTTAGGAATGAAGAAGAAAAACTCAGGGAAACGGGTGACTGGAAGCAATTTACATTATTTGCAAAAGGTAAATCCTCTTGTGCTATGGTCGTGTTTGTTGGGGAGGGGATTACCAATGACTAAGCCTTCTCTGTGACTATCATATTGAGCACAAAATGCACCTAAATTCACTTTTTTGCTTGTCAAGACTTTGGTATCAAAATCATCAGTTACACCGACAGATTCTGAAAATCTTTAAGTCTGAACTCAAGTCATCGTTCATGCCCATGGGGTGAATCTACACTTAACCACATTGTGTTATATTTGCTTGGTGTATAATTCAAATCACTCTCAAGGCATTCTTGTTTGGCAACCCATTATATGTGAACTGCATCTACTTTTGATTATGATGAATGAACCTTGCTTGATATCTGTGAATTGCAATTTTGTCTTATCACACTTTTCCTCATACCTGTTTGATCTCATCCCATATTATACCAGTAATTCTTATGTACCATCTTTTTTTTCTTCTTCTGGTTATGTGTGCCTCCATGAAGATTGAAAAATCTTTCAAACATTTTAGCGTGTGTGGACTGCAGTCTACATCCTTTCTTGTGTTATTTACAGCTTATTTGCATATGTAATATCAGTTTTAAAGGAAGAAGATACAGAAACAGTCATTCTTTCTATTGTCAATTGTTGGAATATTTCTGTTTGTCAATAGGAAGTAAAGACCAAGGGAACTGCCGACAAGCCCCTCGCACCTGTGAGATATTTGATTCAATCCCTCAATCAAAAAATTGTAGAAGAGGCCAGGTAAGGTTTAATTTGTATTAGATAGAGAAGAGAGGTGTGCATTTAATGGGCTGTTTAACTGCATTGATACAATCATTACAATAAGCTAAATCTTTTATCCAAATGCAAGGAATTTAAAGTCAATAATTACCTCAGAATTTATTGAATGAATCTGTCAACCTATTTTGGAGTAATGACCCTTCTGTGAGGTACAAAAGTTTTTTAGGTATTTATACTGCGGGTCAGAAAAAGCAAACAAACAGAGAAGTATTGATGATTTATCATAATTTAATTAAAATAAAATATTATTGACAAATGACATATGGTATTGTAAGACTTGAGTCTTGAGTCCGACAGGTAGCCAGTATAATGTCTCCATTTGATAAATCATTGAAATTCGACGTTAGAATGATGATTGTGTTGATGGTGATGATGATGATGGTGGTAGTGATGATGATGATAATGGTTATGGTGATGATAATGATGATGACGATGATGATGATGATAATGACGATGACGATGGTGTTTATGATGATGATAGTGTTTATTATGATGATGATGGTGTTAGTTGTGGTGATGATGGTGATGATGGAGCTGATGATGTTGGTTATGATGATGATGGTCTTTATAATGGTGATGACGATGATGATGGTGTTTATGATGATGCTTGTGATGATGATGATGTTAATGATGTTTGACTGAAGTAATGCTAAACCTTTAAGATATCATAAATTTGTTGTTCCTTGTCCGATTTTGATCAAATTTTCATTTTTTTTTTTTTTGGTCTGATTTTTTTAATCTGTTCAAATCATATTATTTCAGCCTGGAGTACCCCTTAAAAAAACAGGCCAATTAGACTGATTAAAAATGGGGCTAAGTAGGTATTCATATGGCTCCATCTTGGTCCCCTTTGACAGATTCTCACAAATTAGGTGTGTGGAGGTTTAACATCATGCTCTACTAAAACTTGGTCATGAAAATGCTAAATTGTTCCAAAAGGCAATTGATAGGATACAATATCACACCAAGATATGGTATCAAACATGCTGAAATTAATATTTGTTTGTGATGTCATTGCTTGGGTACATATATTTGTAGAGTGTTGGATGATGAGAAGGAAGAAAGAGAACCAAGTAAGCACACCTTAAGTCTAAAAAAACACAACCTAATTTGTTGATTAATTATGTAATTTTGTAATTATTAATATTTCATTTATTTTAGGTGCAGTTTTCAGTAATGCATTGTGGTACAAATGTCTAACCCCATTGCATCCTACAAACTGTAAACTAATTAACGTCTCATCTTGGACTGCTTTTTAATTTATTTTTGTGTGTGTGTTTTTTTAATTTTTCTTAGGTGAAGTTTTCAGTAATGCATCCTGGTACCCATGTCTGGCCCCATTGCGGTCCCACAAACTGTAGATTAAGATCTCATCTTGGACTGATAATACCTCAACCTGTCAGGTTACGAGTGGGCAATACTACAAGGTGAGTCATAGATATACAATGTAGCTTCATCTTGCCTAGAAACGAGCTTCAGAAACAAGCTTCAACTTTCAAAATTCATGTTATGGGGTTACTTAATTTTAATTCAATAATAATAACATTATTGGTATAGCGCTTATCACAATTCATGTCTCTAAGCACTTAGGAAATAGAAAGAGAGAAGGAATTTCAGCAAAAAACTAAAGTAATTGTATAGTTCACAGTAGACTGTAGACAGTTGAGGGGCTTCACATGTGAAGGGAAAGGCTATTTAACAAAAAAGTAGGTTTTTAACATGGATTTGAATTTCTCTGTTGAATCTGCTTGTTTTATACTTTGTGGTAGATTGTTCCAGAGATGAGGGGATGCGGAATAAAAAGATCGTGAACCATAAGACTGGGCATTGGTGGCAGGAACTATTAACCCTAACTAGGCCGGGCTTTTTTGGCTGTTCGGGGGGGGGGGGGGGGTGATTCAACCCCCCCCCCCTGAGATCTCGGCCGCCGATCGCGCGAGTGCCGCAAAAATTTGCACGCTGGTAGTGTGTGATGTAATCTACAAAGGCTGTATGGTAAAATTTTCCAAAATAATGAGATTTTATTTTATATGAATTAATTATGCTAATTTATGCATAAATCATACTTTTTGCTCTAATTCACTAAATAAAGCTCCTAGAATGCTAATTTCTGGTAAAATATTCTTTGTAGCATTCTTAACAATCACAATTGAAAAAAACTTTGGTTTGGAAATCAATTTCTTATGTATTTTATTGTTTTATGAATTTCTTATGTATTTCCTTGTTTTTCAACCTTTTGTTTTTCTTTGTTTTTTTCACCAGATCTATTGCACAACCTTTTTGAAGTATAAATATGCTAAAATCAATTGATTTCAACTGTTTAAAGTAAAAATAATCATATCTTTATGAATAAGATGAGAAAACTCAATTTGCATTGACTTTGTACACAAAATCACGTTTTGGAACAATTTTTGGTCTGACATGCACTTACGAAATGTTGCGTAATTTCAGAACCGTGTACCCGGGCATCGTAAATTTGACCTCAAAAGATGCGCGAGACTTAAAAGTATAAACTCTGTGAGTGGCGTGGTCAAAAAATTTCGCGGGGCGGAATGATCGCAGAAAATGTTGAGGGGGGTTGATTCAACCCCCCCCCGGCCTGTTTAGGGTTAAGAGTGATTTGTTTCTTGAGCGCAAGTTGCGGGAGGGTGAATATTCTGATATCAACTCTTGAAGATAATTCAATTGAAATTAATTTCAATCAGCCCAAAAAAAAGACCCCATAAAAATAAAGGTTTGGATAAAAACATGGGGTTGGGAAGTTTAGAAAAACTTGTAAGGGGGCACCAACATGAAATAATACAAATCAATTGAAAACATACAGAAAACACGCACTGTGAAAACGCTGTTCAAATGTTCAAGCACCACTGCCCAGGACTGCCACTCCCAACAGGCACTGCCTAAGCCCCCAAATAAATTATTCTAAAATATTTAAACAATTGTTTAACAGTTCAAACAACAGTTGCTAGAACCACCAGCCCAAATGTTGCCGCTCGAAAAATTAGACACCGTCTTTACAGTGCAAAAGACAAATATGGTGTAAATACACATTAAAGGCACATTAAAAACACCCTTTCATCTCAACAAAATATTGTTGGTCGTTCCTTATGCCCAAGTGGTAAAGCTCCACAGTGGTTGAGCAGTGCTGGTTTAGAGCTTCTCAAAATTCATTTTAGGTATATCTACACCTGGATGAAACTATCATGATCATTGAACTTAGTTACTTCAGTAGGTGCTTGAACATTTTAACAGCGTTTTCACCGTGCGTGTTTTCTGTATGTTTTAAATTGATTTATATTATTTCATGTTGGTGCCCCCTTACAAGTTATTTTCTTAACTTCCTTACCCAATATGGTAGTTATGTGACTTGGAGATATATGTTTCATGAGCATTTTCCTTTGGTCCAAGTACTACTCGGTGCAAATAGACTTCACTACATTGCCTTCTTCAAAATCCCATTAGTTTTAGTAGAGGTTTGCAAGGTATTTGAGTAACCTGTCAATAATAAGGAGAGCAGCAATAGACATTCTACTTTGATCGATGAACAGGCTTAGTCTTACAATATCGTTGGAGTAAACTTAACTAAACTTATCATTTTTACTCGAATGTAATAGAAATTCATTCATTTGATATTGATTAAGTATCATATCTGTTACTCTCTACAGAACGTGGGAAGAAGGAAAACTCTTTATATTTGACGATTCTTTTGAACATGAGGTGTGGCAAGAAGCCGATAGCCTGAGGTTAATCCTTATAGCAGACCTGTGGCATCCGGACCTCACGGAGTCTGAGAAGAGAAAACTTACAGCAATATGAACCCATCGAACTGAAGAGATGTGTGTGTGCATTGAAGACATCAAAGTCAGTATATGGGCCCATAGATAATTCAGGAAGAGAAACAAAACACCTTGCGTGCCATCGTCTAGTCAGACCCATTTTTTTTAAGGGGAAATCTGCCCACTTACTGATGTAATTTCTATCAAGGGTAATACAATAGTAATACTTGGGGATATATGCTGCTAATGGTCAAAGCCACAGGGTTTTTAAAATGAGTGTTTTATCCTGTGTCTTTTGAGCCATTAATTACAATCAATTCATTCATTCCAGTCACTTTGTTCAATCTGTGAACCATACCCATTCCTTCTAAACCCTGTTACATCAAACTTTCCATCCATGGTAACAATCAGAAACCAGTGCTGACAAATTTATTGAAACTCAAGCTGGTTTTTCTCTCTTTCCCATAGACATAATACTTAAAACATAGATATTTTTAATACTTACGGTAATACTTTACACTACATGCGATTACATAGATCACACGGTCCAATGGAGACAATGGGTTAGTATTTCTTTTTACTGAAATTGGGAAATTCTTTAAGAATATTGATAATGATTAGCCTTATATTTTGATGTACGGTTATGAAAACATTACTGACATTACTAATATTAATCCAGTACAGAATTTAAGTCCACAGGCCCGTCTTACAAAGACTTGCGATTGATCCGATCAATCGCAACTATCGAAAGCCAGCAAAGTCAACATATAAAATGCAAGTTTGCTCAATTTTTTTTCTAGATATGAATGTATATCCATAAATTCATTGATTTCTTGACAATTCAGTGTGTTCTCCTTTGTTTAAAATGGACATTTTGCAAATTTCCTGTAGAAAAAAATTATGACACTGATGGATTTCCATAGAGTTACGATTGATTGGATCAGTCGTAACTCTTTGTAAGACGGGGCCCAGATGTTCTGAGTTATTGGTTGGTATGACTGTGACTGAGAAATGTTTCAAAATCTTGACTTCCAGGAGAGTGTTTCACACAGAGTTATGTCTGAATTTCAGGTGACGAGGCAAACTATCACTCCCTCGGCAAGCTGGATGTACGGAAAGATGGCTTCATCTAGCTTGCCTCGCAAGTGATAGTTCGCCCATCATCTGTGATTATTTTTTATCATCCACACTATAACATGTTGAAGGACATTCAAATTCTTACGTACCTGATTACATATAGTATTAAGACATGACACCATTTCCAACATAACTTTTTGTTAATTCCTAACCATGATTGATTCATGTAGTATGAAGTATTGTATGCTATCTAAATTCCTTTGCATCGGAATGTTAATACACAGGAATTAATAGCAATGATATCAGTCATACATACAACCTATCTGTATTTGGAGGCTGAAAAGTTTATTATGAAGAAAATAATATCCCATTTCTGTAGTAGACATGCAAAGTATTTTCCATGAAATTTCATGAGTTTGACACTTTTTAGATTAGCACAAAATCAGTAAAATACTTGAAAAATGAAATTCACAATGATATTTCAAAACCTCCTGACCTATTTATGCAAGTGCACTCTGAAAATTTATCCGATTAATGTACATGTGGTGTATTTTTTTCTCGTAGGTGCACTCTTGAACAATGCTCATTATTTGTACTTAATATTAATATGTAAAGCTACTAGGTTGGCTGCTTCATCTGGTGTAAATATCACTGTCTGCATTTTGTGTGGTATAATACCAGCATATAACCTGACTTTTGCATTTCAATCAGTTCATTCATTTCCACCATTATTGCCTGAATGAGGTATTTTGGAGACAAGCGGAGCGTTGTGGCCCAGTAGATTAGTCTTCGGACTTTGAAACAGAGGGTCGTGGGTTCGAATCCCAGCCATGGCGTAATTTCCTTCAGCAAGAAACTGATCCACAGTGTGCTGCACTCAACCCAGGTGAGGTAAATGGGTACCGGTAGGAAGTAATTCCTTAAAAAGCTGTGTGCGCTATGAACGCCTAGCTTAGCCGGGTAATATAGGAGCGCCTTGAGCACCTAACAAGGTGGATATGTGCGCAATATAAATACCCTATATTATATTAAGATATAAATGCGTATTTTGTCTTACTGATTGATTAACTCAACACAAAATACGTCACAATGGCCCATCTAGGTTTTTTGAAGGGGTGGTCCTAACAGTCACTTCGTATCTTAATTACTATACAACAACATACATGTAAATGTGTAATAATCTCATATAAGTCCTATTTAAAAAGTGAAAATAGTTATATGCAGATCATGATCATTATTACCTGAATGAAGCATTTTGGAGACAAGATATAAATGCGTATTTTGTCTGTCTGATTGAATAACTCAACACAAATTAGGTCACAGTGACCCATCCAAAGTTCAGCTGAATGACTAGGGACCATAATATTCAGACACCCCTCCTCAGTGAATTTTTCATTTTTCTATTCCCCTATTTATTAATTATTCTGTCCATCATATATCTGAATTCCCATTTAATCAAATTCAAGCGCAAGTCGTGTATGCATTAAGCTCAATATACCGTTTTCGCCTTTTCATTTTTGCTGTCCTGCCGAGTTCTTACGGGAGTTACCATAAGCAGAAACAGAATCAGAAGGAAAAAAATACCTGATAGTACCTTGATTCATTTATTATATATGCACATAGGTTAAATTTAATAACTGAGTGTAAATAACTCACTTGTTGCTTACTTGTAGAATGAACATTTGTACAGACAGACTATTTTTCTACATCTTCATAACTGGGTCATAGAATGCATTGCTTTCATTATATGTCAGTAGCACTAATTGTTGTCATACCAAAAAGAATAGAATGATGCAAAGTGATGTCATACAAGAATGAGTCTAATTCATGGTTTTAAGAATGTGAACACTGATCCTTATTATTGTTAGTGCTTTATTTTTTGCCATACTAAATGAATGCAAAAGATTGTATTTTGGAAGGTTGATGACAGATATTGATTTTTTTTTTGGTAATTGTTTGAAATCAAGATATAGTAAATATAGAGGCTTTAATAGGAGAAATTATAATTTGTAAACAAATTTTTGGCATTACTCCTATCTGTTTAAGAACGTATGCTCGATCTGTAATGAAAATCATAAGTCAGAAAAAATTGGAACCGGTGGGATTCGAACCTGTCATCTACTGCTTGCCGGGCAGCGACTTAACCACCACTTAACTTATCAATTAAGATATGTATTATTCAAACTCCTGGGGGTGTTTCACAAAGATTTAAGTATGACTTAGAGTCGCACTTAAATACCGAGTTGCGTACGGTATGAAAGGCTTGAACGCATTGGTCAGATCATGTCATGAGTATGCGCACCAATGCGTATCAATAAGATCGCGCGTTGCATATCATTTACGCGTCGGCATTTAAGTGCGACTTAAGTCATACTCAAAAATTTGTGAAACACCCCCCTGTGGGGACATGAATCTTTGACATTTCTGAACAAAATGAAATTGAATGAATAGTGAGAAATTTATATTTTCCTTTTGAGAGAAGAAAGTATTGATTGTGCTTTGATGAGTTTCCATTCCAAATTTGATGTGTGAATAGGTACAGGTTGAGAGCTATTTATTCTGCAGCTGCATTAACATTATTTTGGATAGATCTGTCACTAATTATTGATTTTGGTTGCAATGGCTGAAAATGTTACATACTAGCTCTTAATTCACTTGCCATATTTTTAAAGCTGAAATACGCTAAGACAAAAATGCATTTAATCACAATCATATAATGTTTGTGCTAATAGCTGAGTGTTTCATGAAAGTTATTGTCAATGATTTTTCACTCACAGATTTGTTCTCACCTATTCAGAAGGAAGGATTTTTCAGTATTTTAAAACAGTTGTCAGTGAAAATCAGTGACTCTTCGTTTCATGAAATGCTTTTCAGGGGCCCGTCTTACAAAGAGTTTCGATTGATCTGATCGATCGCAACTATGGAAAGCCAGCAACGTCAACATCTAAAATACATGTTTGTTCAAAAAAATTACTAGAAATTATGTATATGCATTCATTATCTGTTTTCTTGACAATTAAGTATGCTTTTTTTTGTTTTCTCGACAATTAAGTATGCTTCTTTTTGTTTTCAAAGGACATCAAACAAATTTCCAAAAGAAAAAATTATTGTTGTTGGATTTCCATATACTTGAGATTGATCGGATCAATCGTAACTATTTGTAAGCCGGGGCCCAGATCTCCTCGTCTTCCTGCTTTGAAAATTATCTGCTATTTTTTGTATGCATTTATTCTGAAAAAAATATATATTTATGTATTTAATTGCTTAAAAGGAAAGTAATGGCTGAATTAGAATTTGTTCTCTTGCCATCATACATGCTATTGTTGAGTAATGCTCATTCCTCTGTAAATAGGATAGAAGGTTTGTTTTTTATAAAAAACAATATTCCGCATTCACATTGGAACTTGAACCTAATAACAAAACTTTGTATGTGTTTGATGTACTATAATTTTGAATATAGCAAATCGGATTTTCTATTTTTTTTTTGGGGGGGGGCGGGAATATCTTCTTGTTTTTGTCTCGCCTGCATAGCAGAGCGAGACTATAGGCGCCGCTTTTCCGACGGCGACGGCGGCGGCGGTGGCGGCGGCGTCAACATCAAATCTTAACCTAAGGTTAAGTTTTTGAAATGACATCATAACTTAGAAAGTATATGGACCTAGTTCATGAAACTTGGACATAAGGTTAATCAAGTATTACTGAACATCCTGCTTGAGTTTCAGGTCACATGACTAAGGTCAAAGGTCATTTAGGGTCAATGAACTTAGACCATGTTGGGAGAATTATTTTCAAAATCTTAACCGAAGGTTAAGTTTTTGAAATGACATCATAACTTAAAAAGTATATGGACCTAGTTCATGAAACTTGGGCATAAGGTTAATCAAGTATTAGTAAACATCCTGCTTGAGTTCCAGGTCACATGACCAAGGTCAAAGGTCATTTAGGGTCAATGAACTTTGGCCAAGTTGGGGGTATTTGTTGAATTACTATCATAACTTTGAAAATTTATGGATCTAGTTCATGAAACTTGGACATTAGGTTAATCAAGTACCACTGAATATCCTGTGCAAGTTTCAGGTCACATGACCATGGTCAATGGTCATTTAAGGTCAATGAACTTTAGCCGTGTTGGGAGTCTTTGTTAAATTACCATCCTAACTCTGAAGGTTTATGGATCTAGTTCATAAAACTTGGACATAAGAGTAATCGAGTATCACTGAACATCTTGTATGAGTTTCAGGTCACATGACCATGGTCAAAGGTCATTTAAGGTCAATGAACTTTGGCCGTGTTGGGGGTATTTGTTGAATTACCATCCTAACTCTGAAGTTTATGGATCTATGTCATAAAACTTGGGATATAAGAGTAATCAAGTATCACTAAACATCCCCTGTGAGTTTCAGGTCACAAAACCAAGGTCAAAGGTCAGTTAAGGTCAATAAACTTAGGCCATGTTGGGGTAATTGTTGAATTGCCATCATAATTTGAAAGTTTATGGATAGAGTGAATGAAATGTGGACATGGGTGTATATGAATGGTGTTTTTGTGAATGATTATTTTATAGTAGTTTTCAAAGTTAGCACTGCTGCTATATTAAATTGCGTAATGCATGCGAGACTGCCAGAGGCGTTCCACTTGTTTAATTTTATAGCCAAATGTTAAATCATGGATATTAATTGTAAACGTATTTGGTATTGCTGCAAGTGTTCTTGTTAAAGTAATCATCGAAAATATTTGTATTATTACTCTTTCTTTGCATATATTTCTGCTTTGAAAACATAGGTCTCTATATGCTGATAAATTACAATTGCAAAGCATAATGTATGGGTGATCTTTAAGCTGATTGAGAATACTGGTTTGTTTCGGGTTGCAGGGACAAAGCATTTTGGAGGTCTCAAATTGGCAACAACTATATGTATTTCCTTCCCACTCATACATAGTTTGAAATAAAATATATAGGTGTAACATGAACCAAAATTTATCCTATTTGTAAGATCTTACTAAACAATGTCAATATGAATGCGGAAATAGTGATTATTTTAATTTCTCTGCACTGCCAATTCTATATATTTTTTTTTAATGATTAATTACATTTACAGATATCTTATTCAAATGCTTAAATATACTGCATAGAAATTAGATTGAAACTTGCAGTATATTTTCTCTCCCATGATATCTGGTTTCAAAATTACACTAGTTCTTTGGATTAATTTACAAAGAATTTGTGAATGATCGTTTGGTTATTTTTGTTGATGTTATTTGAGGTGTAATATGGACTAGAAAGTACTAATATAGATGCTAGATTTTTCTATACATGTATTGTATTCTAAAGGGGTATATATATTTGTGTGAGTTATGTTAACATTTAGTATTTACAATTTTGCATAGATTTTGTTAAGTTCTGAAATTCATATACTGTACATGATGTAGGAATGTGTGTGTGTATATATAAGTAAAAAAAAGTGCTTTATGTTCACTTGAATGGTTTATTAATAGGCCTATACATTTTTTTTTCATCTGGCTGAAAAGCTAACAGGATGATTTTGTAATAGGGAGAGTAGAAATCATAGGAATATGACCAATTGAAATATTTTCATATTTATAAATGAAAAAACAAATCTTGTCCACTCTCATCTAAATATTAATTTAAACAGAGAATGAAATATAAAGAAGATTCTTTGCTATATATTTTGCTTAATATATTTATAATTTCACCTGAAGATATGTCCTTTCCTACCTATTTCATATTAGCCTATAATCTAGAAAAAGTCTGCAGCTTTTATCTGATGCTGTTACACAAAATGTTCTCAATACACTGCAAAAACTCTGGTGTTGATTTAACACCAGCCAATAATCTATGTCCAAACCAGTTTTGTTTTGGTCTAACACCAGAAAGGTGTTTATACCACACCAGTTAGTATTAAAACACCATCAGACTGATTCCAAACTGGTGTTGTTTCAATACTGCTCTGGTATGGACATATATAGATTCCGGGCTGGTGTTAATCAACACCGGAGTTTTTGCAGTGTACATCTGATGAGGAACACTATGCACTGTGGCTGCAAAGTCACTCTCAAGTCTTGCGTTAGTTCTTCTTGTTTTTTATCAACAAATGTCTGTCGGCAGCTTTTTCATAACAAATAACCTGCAGCAAGTCCTAGTCGATAAAAACTACAATGAGAACTAATGCAAGACTGAATTACACCGGCAATGGTGAGTCTTCATCAGACGTTTCTCAACAGCATCATACTCGTATACACTGTTAGAAAATTTATCCTTAAAATAAAAGAAGTTCCTGCAGCAGAGTCTCGAGAACACCAGTAATCTTACCAGATTGCATAATCTTACAGGAAATTGGTATTTTGTGTATGGAATCTTACAAATTTCCTTCAATAAAACAACCTTTTCCCCTTTTTAAACAGACCTGAATTTACAGAATGATTCTGTTATTGCTTTCTGCAATTTTTTTTTCTCCCTGTAAAATCACAGTTTTTTTAACAGTGTAGGCAAAGAATATAGCTGCAACCTCCACTTAGATCATATTCTCGCTTCATATCATATGGCTTCAAAGTATCTAAGAATAAATTCCTAGGAGCATGAACCAAGTAAATTATTTACATATATGTATGAAAAAAAATGAAAAGAATATGGAACAGAACAGTTTAATCTACTTGATAATAATTAGGCAGGGATTTGATTGAAATTCCAAGGGTTTTCAATCAAGTTCTGATCTTGCATTGATATTCTGTTGACCGATACACACTTACCATGATTTCACCCAAGTTGTAGGGTAATAGGAATGGTAGCTTCAGGACATTCCACAGTTAAAATGAAATCCATGTCATTTTCACCAAGTTTTGCACAGAATTACTTTAGCATCTTAATATTCCAATTATGCAAAAAATTATATGGGTTCTTTCTCTTTTTTTTTTTTTTTGGTATCAAGCTTTGAAATTCTGCCATTTGAAAATTCTTGTGAATTACACAGTAAAAAGATTTGAGCATTTTTAGACCTCAGGAGATCACAACTTTGAGTTTAATATCCTCTTTTACTCGGACAAAATCCATGCCTTTTCACAAAATTTTATGGTATAGTTAAAAAATGTATACTTAATATTGAGAATTCATTCATATGGCTGTTTGTTTACTCTTGTAAGGCTAGCGGGACCTTCAATTTTGAAAAACATGAATGTGCTATAGATGACAAAACATATTTTAACAAAGTATGAAATTTCTACAACAAATTTAAGAAGTACAATGAATTCTGCAGTTTATTCAAAACCCCACAATGTGCAAGGTTTTAAAGGAAGGTATAATGAAGAGGCGTATTGTTTTCAAACTATCAGCACTTTTATTGGAGCACTTGTGCTTTTTAAAACACCAAAAATAAGCCAAAGTGTTTGTATCTGTGTGAGAAAAAAATTCTTAACCACTCTCTCATATTCGTCAAATAAATAATTTCACATTTATCCCTTTTTCTATTTATTTTCTTGCTTTTTCTTTCTTTTCCTTGGTAGTGAACATTTGGGGGGGGGGGTCCAATAGCCACTTAAGCCCCCTCCCCCATCTGTACACCAGTGGCAGTTGATGTGGAAATCAACTGGGACAATCATTTATCCCTTTTTCTATTTATTTTCTTGCTTTTTCTCCTTTTTCCTTAGTAGTGAAAATTTGGGGGGTTCCAATAGCCACTTAAGCCCCCTCCCCCATCTGTACACCAGTGGCATAATAATAATTCATCGTCTGTTCGTGTGACGTCAAGATCATGATGCGCATAGACATTGTCATGTCTTCATTCAACGTGAATAGATTGTAACTTTATAATTTCTATTTTTTTCACTATTTTTTTTTTTTTCATTTATTACTATTTTTATTAATGATGTCATACAATATTGCAAATTATCTACAGTAATGCATATTTCTTTATTAAAATGAATATTTCAAACATAACTAACGTTTGATATCGGTGTGTTTGAGCATAGTAAGTAGTATTTATCAATGGTGGTCCAATAAGGGTTATATGGGGCCCGTAACACAAAGTTTATAGCAATGATCGTAGAACATTTTTCTACGATTGATTGCATTGGTTACAATGTACAATCAACCGTTGAAATCAAGCATACGATTAATCGCTAACCTTTGTGTTACGGGACCCAGGTGTGGTTACGTATGTGTGGAATTGAGTCTTTAAAGATATCATGATATCAATTAGGAAAAAGAAGATAGAGAAGAAGAGGAGTATAGGGAGAAGAAGAGGAGTAAAGGGAGAAGAAGAAGATGGGAAGAGGAAGAGCTGAAGAGACAGAAGAGGAGGATGAGAAAGAAAAGGAAAAAACGGATTAATTATCTATCATTTCAAAATTTAAAAAATAATTAGGAAGATAAGCGGTGGAGAAGAAAAAGGGGAAATATTGCTGACAGAGATGAAGCCCTTCATACTTTTCAAAATTGTATTTTGCATTTTGGCACTGTATTACGCAATACATCGTGTAGTTGCACAATACATGTAGGCCTGTCGGGGGGGGGGGGGGGAGTCAAATGTATTGCTGTACACACGCGTGGCCAAATTATTTCCAAACACCCCCTAAACAAGTTTTTCGCGGGCTTTATTTAGACATGTTGCCCCCTAAACAAGTTGTCGCCAGAATATGACCCCGGGGAAAAAGCTTTGGAAAAAAAAATACCCTAAATACGTTTGACCCTGCGATTTACCATTGACCAGTCTTTCAAAACTGCCCCTTTTTTTGAAAATCGGTGTTTAGGGTCAAATTTGTGAGGGTATAAAAAGACTAAAATGTTTTATAAAGGATGTACTTTTTGCCCCAACATTACGTATTTAGAGTCCGATAATTTGCGGGAGGTGTGGAAACGAAATAGATACCCTTTTTTCATTGTTTTAGTGTTTTTTACGTTACGTATACGTAACGTGCCCTATCTTGAAAAAGACATCCTTTTTACATGTTTTTTGGTCGCGCATGGTATCCACTCGTCAATGTAAGTGGCCCCCGGGAGGTCATGTCAGATCGCATCAGATTATATCATTTCAGTCGTGGCAATTTGATCGTAGAAAACTTTTGAATGGTCCAAAAATTTTCGCGTTCAGTAACGACTAACGAAAGACAATTCGCGTTGCTCGCAATTCATCTCGTAAGACAGTAATCAGGAGCCTACTACCCTCTCCAGAAGTTTTAAATGTGTGTGAGCGTAGCGAACGAGGGAGTAATTCTTTTGATTAAAAAAAAAGCTATTATTCACATTAATTTCAGAGACCTTTGGTTTTCAAAGTGGGGGGGGGGAGTTTTTTGATTTAGGAAAAGAAAGAGATATTGACTGCAAATTAGATTTCTAATTTTCCGAAAGAATTTTGAAATTAAGTTGCGATTAAGTGCAATTTTTATCATTTTTTGCGGTGGTCGTGGATTTCATTTTTGTTATTATTTTTTTCTCGGAGGGTTGTATTTTCTTGTTATCATTACATATTAATGTTCTTTATTGATCATAAATGTGTGGTCAAGCATTATAGTCCTATTACTTCTACCACTAATGACATGACTGATATCACTGCAACAATATTGCTTTAATTTTGTCTTCTTCTTCTTCTACTACTGCTGCTGCTGCTGCTGCTGCTGCTACTACTACTACTACTACTATTAATAATAAAAATGAAAATAATAATACTAATACAGGGCAATTCAAAGGATTTTGAAGTTCATTAATTTGTTCATTTTTTTTGTTACATGTGCAAAGGGATTTTTTTTCGAGTATCGCTGTTATGATGATTTATACTAGTGCGGTAGTAGAAGCAGTAGTAGAGGTCACACACAAAAAACAACAGTCAATGATACACTATTATTATAACAGATATAAAAAATGATTGTAATTAAACTTGAAAAAAAAACCACCTTCTCTTCCGGAAATAATGAATTAAATTCGTCAATGTAATGTGTTTATCATTTACCTCAAACACATTCTGTTTCCCTCTTTCTGAAACAGCGAACGGCTTGAAGTTTCCTTATTAAGACTTGTGATAATGTGAGGTAAGTTCCATGAATAAAAGCCCAAATCAGTGTGAGAAAGTCCAATAAAAACGAGAATGAAACATCCGTATTTCTTGTTCTTATGCAAAAGTAAACAAACAGGTGCGCCGTGGCCATTCCCTTGGTTACCGCGCCCCGATTGGCTGAAAGTTTTCATTCTGCGCACATCGCATTGTGATATCACGTCAGAAAGTTCGTTGACTTTTCGGATTGACCTATTTCTAGGGACGAGAAGGCCCTGGGGTGCGTATACTGACTGTATGCTGGGCATCATTAATCGTCCTACCAATCGAAATTTTCTCTTTTTAATTTCCAATTATTTCATTTTGTCCGTTATTGTTATTTTGGATGTTTAAGATTAATTTAGGAGGAAGGAGGTATTGAAAAGGATAACACATTTTAGATAATGGCCATGGTAGTTTTTAATGCTAAAAAACCTAAATACTTCAAGGAAAAAAAGTCTTGGAACTTCCGGTCAATGTAAACGATCAGACAATCAATAATTTCCTATACTGGTGAAAAGGAAGTTGATTCCCTTCTTGAATTCTTACCATCTTTTTAATATGAATTTTTATTTATTCTTTTTTTTTGGGGGGGGGGGGTCGACCAGGGCTGATAATCATTTATCATTTTGCCGACAAAATCCTTTTACCTTCAATATTATTAGAATAGAAGGTAATTCTAATAAAGAACTTACCCAAAAAAATTGTGGGAATTTCATATAGAAAATTTCTCGGGAGCTGTAAAAAAAAATACCTGTCGGATGTTTTTATTCTCCCAATTCGCTTAAACCAATATTCTAAATAAAACGAGTAAGCCTAAAAACCAATGTTTTTCTCAATCCATCAAAAAGTGAAGCTATATTATTACCTTTTTTTTCATATGACAAAGGTTGATTAAACACTCTCCTGCATGGATCCGCCACTTCGGCGTTATTTTACAAGTCGAAAATTTGATCATGATTTTCTAGCGCTTAAAATAACCTTTTATGTTTTGTGCGAAGACTTTCACGAATCTGATTGTTCAGGGTGCGTGCTACTACTACTACTACTACTACTACTACTACTACTACTGCTACTACTACTACTACTACTACTACTACTACTACTACTACTACTACTACTACTACTGCTACTTCTACTGCTACTACTACTACTTCTACTACTACAACTACTACTACTACTATATCACTGCTACTACTACTACTACTACTACTATTGCTACTGCTACTTCTACTACTTCTACTCCTACTACTACTACTACTACAACTACTACTACTGCTGCTGCTACTGCTACTTCTACTACTTCTACTACTACTACTACTACTACTACTACTATACTACTATACTACTTCCACCACTACTTCTACTAGAAAGATTTCTACTTCTACTGCTTCTACTACTGCACTAGTATAAATTTTTATAAGAGCGATACTCGAAAAAAAAATCACTTTGCAGATGTAACAAAAAGAAATGAACAAAGTAATGAACTTTAAAATCCTTTGAAACGCCCTGTATTAGAGTCTTCCCCAAATTATTTTCATCCCAAGTATTTGCATGAATGGAAATTCATACTGAGATAATTTATTGGGATTTTTTCGAAATGAGCTGGTCGGTCGACAAATATCCGCTTTTCTGGTCAGATTCTATGAAAAGTCAGATACTGGTAGAAATAATTTGTCCCTCTAATTTCATTATAATTTTGCACAGAATAAAAAAATAGATGACATAGAGATTGTCAATCTTAAGTTTAATTTCACTGGAACTTTCTTAGTCGCCCAAGAAAGCTTGATAAGATTGTCATAATCCTCTCTGCGATCAAGATTGCCAGTTATATTGGACTGATCCAAGAAGAGAAGAAATAAAAGAAATTAGGCCATTTCATGTATTGGCGTTTCGGGAATGGTATTCCAAGGAAAAAAGACGGGAAATTTTATTTTCCCAATTTAAAACACCAGCCTTTAAATCTGTACAAGATGAAAAGGTTATACAGTCGTGCATCCTGAGCAATCAGATTCGTGAAAGTCTTCACACAAAACATTATTTAGAGCACTAGAAAATCATGACCAAATTTTCGACTTTCAAAATGGCGCCGAAGTGGCGATTCCATGCAGGAGAGCGTTTCATCAACATTTGTCATCTGAAAAAAAAGTAATAATATAAGCTCTACTTTTTGATGGATTGTGAAAAACAGTGGGTTTTTAGACCTACTCGTTTTATTTTGAATTTCGGTTTAAGCGAATTGGGAAGATAAAACATCTGACAGGTATTTTTTTTACAGCTCCCGAGAAATTTTACACATTAAAAGGCCCGCAATTTTTTGTGTGCATTCTTTATTTAAATGTCCTTCTAACAATAAGGTGAAAGGATCCTGTCTGCAAAATGATGAAATTATCAGCCCCGGTCGACCCCCCCCCAAAAAAAAAAGAATAAAGGAAAGATTAAAAAGAAGAATATTAAAAAGATGGTTAGAATTCAAGAAGGGAACCAACTTTCTTTTGACCAATAAAGGCAAATATTGATTGTCTGACCGTTCACATTGACCGGAAGCTCCAAGACTTTTTCCATGAAGTATTTAGATTTTTGAGCATTATTATCTACCATGGCCATTATCTAAAATGTGTTCTCCTTTTCAATGCCTCCTCCTATCCCTCCTAAATTCATCTTAAACATCCAAAATAACAATAACGGACAAAATAAAATGATTGGAAAGTAAAAACAGATAATTTCGATTGGTAGGACGATTAATGATGCCCAGTATACAGTCAGTACACGCACCTTTAATAAAGGGCCTCTGGTCCCTAGAAATAGGTCAATCCGTGAAGTCAACGAACTTTCTGATTTGACATCACAATGCGATGTGCGCAGAGTGAAAACTTTCAGCCAATCGAGGCGCGGTAACCAATGGAATGGCCACGGCGCACCTGTTTGTTTACTTTTTTATTGCATATGGCCTGGACAAGCAATACGGATGTTTCATTCTCGTTTAATGGACTTTCAGACACTGACTTGGGCTTTTATTCATGGAACTTACCTCACATTATCACAAGTCTGAATTAGGAAGCTTCAAGTCGTTTGCTGTTTCAGATAGAGGGAAACAGAATGTGTTTGAGGTAAATGATAAACACATTACATTGACTTTTTTAGTCATTATTTTCGGAAGAGAAGGTGTTTTTCTATTTTATTTTCTACATACACTATAATTTTCCGCCATTGCATATTTTAGCTACACTACATTGCGTAAAAAAGAAAACGGGACAATTTTGAAAAGTCTATCAAAATTTTGTTTCAAATTATGATGTCCATATTTTGTTGTTCATAGATGGTCTGAAGTCTTATCTTTCAAATGCCATTAAAAAAACTCAGTTTCGTTCATGCTTGAGCGAACACGGAACACTTTTGTGAGGGGTTTTAAAAAAAAGGCTTGCGCCAAACAGCAGAAAATGAGAAAATACTGATCTCAGACTTCCTGCTAATCAGCAAACTTCCTTTTAATCTTGTCATTATCTCTGCCATAATTTTCGAATAATGCTGTCGAAATCTATTTACAAATCTATTCATTTACTTAAATTTTTTTGTGTGGTGTTTTTTTAATATTGTATCTTTTACTATTGAATGTTTTTTCATAAGTAAAAACACAAAAATTGTCAACCCAAGTAAGGGGATTCGTATTATTAATGGGATAGCTTGTAATTTGATCAAATCCTTTTATTATGGGCTGCAAAGGTTTTGTTGCCTTTGAAAGACATAAATCCTTCTGTTAAAATTAATATTGTCATGTCAATCACACAATTTGACTTGTTCAAGGAATCAATGAATCAAGGAATGTCCCCTTGACAATAGGATTCATGTCTTTAAAATGCACCATAACCTTTTTTGCACATAATAAAAGGATATGAATAAATTACAAGCTCTTTCATTAATAATGAATATCTCCTTGCTTAGGTTGACAATTTTTTTTCTTACTTTTGAAAAAACATTCAATGGTAAAAGATACGATATTTAAATGAAACAAGGTGGTTAGCGAACCATAAGTCTCGCCTGATTTCGCGATAATTAAAATATGCAATATAATCTTTTGACCCCTAGACGACTTTTGACCCCATCATCCTTATGAATACACATGAAGTATTACCCAAGAATCATATGTGCCAAGTATGAACATGATTGATGCAGAAATAAAGAAATCAGAGCAAGTTGAAAAAAAAACTTCAAAAAAGGATGGACATGACCACATACCATTTGACTTTTGACCCTTAGACGACATTCGACCTCATCATCCTCATTGACAGATATGTTAACTTATACAATGATAATATTTACCAAGTATGAACATAATTGATGTAGAAATAAAGAAATGTGAGCAAACTGAGTGAAAACTAGCAAAAAGTCTGATGATCAATATTTTCTAATTTTCTGGCATTTGGCGCAAGCCCTTTTTTTGAACCCCTCACAAAAACGCCTTGTGTTCGCTCAAGCATGAACTATTTTTTAAAAGCATTATAAAGATAAGACATCAGAGCATCTATTAACATCAAAATATAGACATCATAATTTGAAACAAAATTTTGATAGACTTTTCTAAACTGTCCCTTTTTTTGATACGCACTGTTAGGCCTACTAATTCTACCGCTACTGACACGACTGATATCCCTGGAACAATAATGCTTTAACTTTGTATACTACTACTACTACTACTACTACTACTACTTCTACTACTACTACTACTACTACTACTACTACTACTACTACTACTACTACTACTACTACTACTACTACTACTATTACTATTACTATTACTACTACTACTACTACTACTACTACTACTACTACTACTACTACTACTACTACTACTACTACTACTATTACTACTACTACTACTAATATTACTACTACTACTACTACTATTACTACTACTACTACTACTACTACTACTACTACTACTACTATTACTACTACTACTACTACTACTACTACTACTACTATTACTGCTACTACTACTACTACTACTACTACTACTACTACTTTAAAGAAAATTAAATGATTTAATCATTGGTATCAAACACACATTAATATTCACAAAAACCGAAGAGGGATTATCGATCAAAGTCAGATTTCCAAACTTTTTTTGAAGAGTTTATATATATATATATCATATTGTTCATCTTGTTCGATTATATGGCCCTTCTGACATCTCATTCCACTTGAAAATAATGACAAAAAAATAAAAATATTAAAGCCCCTCCCCCTGCCTTGGCGACGAAAGAAAAAAAAGAAAGGAATGAAGGAAAGGAAAAATGAAATTAAAATAAAACATAGTGTTATATATACTCCGAATTAATATACTCTAATTAATCAATAAGGCACATAATTTAGTTTTCTAAAGCAAGTTTAGTTTACATTGACAGAATGGCTGACATGAGACAAGGGGTGTTATTCTGATATCCATGATTGGTTAAACCTTGGTTAACTTAGACCACACTTTTATAGAGTGCCAGTTGTCAACTCATTCACCAGATAAAAAGAATTCTTATCTTGCTACAAAAAAGGTTGTCACACAATACTTACAATTGTCATTAATATTGAAGAAATATTGTGAAGCCCAGCTTTTCATAGAAGTGTGGTTTAAAATTCTATTTCAGACTAGGGTTAAACCGATCTTTAGTCAGAATACCACCCAAGATGTCTAGAATAATAATTAGACTGACTTGCAGGCTGACTGACAGAGAGACAGGGGTGATTGCTTCGTTGATTCGTTGATTGATTGACTGGCAGACTGACAGACTAACTGACAGGCAGAAAGTCTGACAGACAAATTGTCTGGCAGACAAAAGTCTGACACACACAAAAACCTTGCAGTCAAAATGACTGACAGACAAAATATCTGACAGACTGACAGATAAAATGACACCAATATCTAACAGACTTTCTTACAGACTGACCGATTCAATGATTGCTTCGTTGATTTGTTCATTAATTTATTGATCGATTGTCTGGCAGACTGGCTGACAAGACTTGACAGGCAGAAAGACAAAAAAACGACTGACAGATAAAATAGCCTGACAGACAAACAAATTTTACAGACAAAAAATCTGACAGACAAAATGTATGACAGACAAAAAGTCTGACAGACAAAAAAAGGTCTGACAGATAAAATTACTGAGATACGAGATGACCGACATACAAAATATCTGACAGAGATTCGTTCGTTGATTTATTGATTGATTGACTAACAAAATGGATTGCAGACTGACAGAATGACAGACAGAATGGCTGACAAGCAGAATGACTAACAGATAACATGACTAACTTATTGCATACTGATTGGTTACTGATTGATATACCTGGTAAATGCCACTTGCATTGTTTCCTTGTTCACATTTGCATTTAACAATTCAATGAATCAACTTCATGATATAATTGATAAATGCCAATATATTAATATTGTGTTCTAATAATTCATTTGCAATCTATAAAGTGGGCGGGAAATGGGGTTATTATCAAACCCTCAAAACCGTTTATATTTTGTGTATGTATCGCTGATTTTTCAACTTATTTAGAATTTTTAGCTTGCGCGACCGGCCGGGCATCGCGCTTGCATTGATTGTTAATTGAGAAACACATCTTGTTCTTTATTCAATAACGTGCTTTGAATTTCCAGTTTTCCAATCGAAAGTTTTCCAGACTAGCTCGCGCTTCGGGCTCGACTTATTTTTCAAAATTAGATACACCAGCTCGCACTTGGCACTTTCATGATTACAAAAAAAAATGCACATGTCCCCTTTTTAGGTCTAACTCTAGAAATTTCAGCACACTCTTCGCCCTCACAAGATAATCGAATCATGTGTGAGATTTTTACATAATGTTTAGATTAAGATATTAACCCTTTTCTCTTTTTATTTTCTTTCTTTACCTTTTTTTCTAGGTGTTGAATTTTTGTTTGCCCCACCCCTTCTCTAATCCAATGTGACCCTTTAATATCTCGTAATATTGATGTTTTTTCAACTTGAATATGAAACAAATTATTAGAGGCCTATATGCAAACCGCCATTCGATTTTACATGATTTGAGTGATGCATTACTTATTTATAATATTTATGAGCCTTATGCTCATAAATATTATCATTGATCAAACTGAAGCCCATACAAGAAGCAAGGAGTTTCTTTAAAACGATGCAGACAATCACCGCCCATAAACAATACGCCGAGTCAGTGTTCATTCAAAATAGGTTAATGCGGTATATGCACTGAGGCGAATGAGCACACAATGGCGGGAAATTTTGAAAAGCTGATGGACAGCCGAAAGTGAATGTCTTTTGTCGACAGGAATGCAAGCCATGTGACAACAGTAATGGCGGACATGAGAAGGCGCCACAACGACCATGAGGACAGCAAATCTATAAGTATAACCAGCGGATAAGTGTTCTCAAATAATTGGACATCAGACAGATTTTCTTTTCCTGATATTACTACATTCATGGGAGAAAAAGAAGGAAGCTGCAGTGATTTTAAACATGATTTTTGTAATGACAAGGTAAGTGTGAGTGCACATGGAGATGTAACTGAGAACAAGGTTATATCATTACCTTGTTCATTGAATGAGTGTTACAACCCAGGACCAAAATCCAATTGAAACCAGTTGGATTTCACTTCAGGTGGTACTCCGGGCTGAAAATGATTTTAAGTATTAAGAACAGTCAAATTCATCGAGCAAATCGCTAAATAGTTCATCAGAATCTGGAAATAAATAACGAGGTTAATGAATTCTAAACTTTAGCAACATTTTGTGAAAACATTTACATGTATATGTACACTGTTATGAATATCCATTAGGTGGGCTGATGACGTCATGTCCCCACTTTTCTCTTTCTTGTGTTATTACATGAAATCATAATTATTTCATATTTTCATGTGAGTATGATTATGTTTCCCTACAAGTAACGAAATAAAATTGCTGTAATGACTATATACATTATACATTATTCAGTTTTCAATCAAATTGCTTTCATCCTTGGTGGGAAAAAATTGAATAAATACGATATCACATCATAATAAAATACAAGAGAATACGAAGTGGGGGATGTGTAATCGTAAGCTTACTCATTGCATATTCATGAGGACATGCACAGAGCTGTAGTGCCGAAATAATGCAAAGTTTTGGAATGTCATACAATATCTTTGTTATTCCTTTTCCGATTTTGATGAGATTTACAGTGTTTTGTGCGTCTGATTTTTTTAAATCTATTCAAACCATATCATTTACAGCCTGGAGAACCCCTTAAACCAAAGGTCAAGATTTTGAATTTCCAAGATAATTTTGAAGTTTTCAGTATAGTATCATGTTAAAAATGAATAGGGGTAATAAATCTGGTAATGCCGAATACCCTTCGATTTTTGGCAGTACACACTGGCATGACTGAGACCAAAAAGTAATATTAAACTGTGTGAGAATGGCTATTGTATATCACTCATGATATGAAAGGAATAACAAGTTTCTTAGTTATAAGGTGAAACATTATTTGAGGTCGGCGAACTTAGGATTTTATTCTCATATAAATTATTATTTTTTAATTATCATTCATCTTACATGTAATTGTTTTCAAAGTTGTAACTGCTGCTATATAGAATTTCCCAATCATGGGAACGTACAAATGAGAACCTCGTAATATTCTATTTTATTTTAAGTAATGAGTATATTTGACGCTGTGACATATTGACATTGTGCCACTTTTTCCGAATAAAAACTTTTGAACAATTTGAATTGTAGTGAGGCTGTGCAGTGTGCATGTAGAAAGCTGAATGGTTGATCTACCGGATATAAATATCAAGATTTGTGGATTCTCGTACTTTTATCATTTATAGGGGCAAATGAATTGCTTATAATCACATATTAAAAAACAACAACAAACCTATTTACCTTACATAAAATTCATGCATTTTATATAGAAGAGAAGATATCAATATATGTAATACCTTGGTCATATTTGCTCTACGGCGCACAGTGGGCCAGAATGAGTTGAAAGTGCGCCAAAATTATATTCCGAGTTAGATTTTTAGTTTAACATGTTGCTTTTGGGTAATTTTGGGCGTAGAATCGACTGAACATAATCTAAAGCCGATATGACGTCACCTTGATACCAAATTTTGATTGGCTGCTTAAAACCTATTTGTGAAAATACAAATTACGCTAAACAATGTGTGGTATATAAATTTTGTGTTATGTGCTACTTTAAGATTGACCAGAGTGAATGTTGGTTTATGTTTCTCACATGCCTAAAAGGTGTGTATGATATGCCGAAAATAATTTTATGTCATCAAAATGATCATTAATTAGATTTATAAAAAAAAAAATTAAAATATGAAAAATATTAACAGCGCTTTATCAAGCTGTGTTGACTTGTGTAAAACGCAGAGTATATAACACCACGAATGTATCACTATGAAGAGGGTTTTTGGCTGAAATTATTCTACAAGTAAGTTTAACTCTAGAAGAGTTGTGGGTATAGCCCTTATTTGCGTTAGCAACCTTTTTTTTTGTTTATTATGCCCGGAATTCATGTCATTTTCATGGAATGGAAGGGGAATCGTCCTCGCCGTGCAAAAGCGAACGGCAATGTACACCCATACGGTGCGCTACGATGACTGCGCGGTATAAAAATGACCGTTTTTTAACAGGTTTTTGGGGGTGTTGTGTGATGACAACGGGCAAAAACGAGCAGCTAAACTTGGTATCGATTTAAAGCTTAGACATCGGGAAAAATGATGCTTATAGAATTTAGACGGAAATCCACGGAAATCTAAACGTTTATAATGTAAATGCAAAAAACATGGATTTTCAGCCTATTTCGAGGAATAATCATCCTATAAACCGCCTGAAAGGTGTCTTTTATCTACTTTGAACCCTTTACTACGAAAAAAGAATATTTCAGGATTATGTTGGAGCCATTTCAGATTCCTACATGAAAAACCTCCTGTGAAATGGCCTGTTTTTCAACTAGGTTATCATATACGCGAAATTTCGCAAAATGTCACATTTTACGATTTGAGGTAGGAAATTAACAACCTTTATGCAAATTCCGGAATGAAATATTTTGCTGAAGTATTCTTCAAAGTGTTGTCTTTCAGCTGGGCATAACAAAAATTAAAAATCTGAAATTGCCCAAAATGACTTTTGGCGCACTTTTGTTTCGCCCCGGCCCACTTTGCGGCGGCCGTACGGAGAGTCAAAAACAGCCGTTTTAACATTTTTTGTTCCAACTATATATAGGTGGTTTGCATTAGAATTAATAAAACGGCTGTTTTCGACTCGCCGTACGGCCGCCGTAGAGCAAATGTGACCAAGGTATAAATCCCTGATGACTATTCTTTTGATTGTTTTATGATTGCAGGATTGCACCGCGTATGCTTCTGTCTTCTTTGATGAAGAGATAGATGAACCCCTTATGAATCATCAAAGTCTGAACCCCCATCAGACAACCAGGCAGCATCTATGCATTATGCAGGCAACATCATCCATACACCATTCAGACGGCATCCAATTAAGCACCATACCATGCAAGCAACCAGACATCGTCAAGGCACTACACCAAGCAACCAGACATCATCCAGGCACCAAACCAAGCAACTAGACAGCATCCAGGTACCATACCAAGCAACCGGACATCATCCAGGCACCATACCAAACAACCAGACAGCATCCAAGTACCATACCAAACAACCAGACAGTATCAAGGCTGCGCACCAAGCAACGAGACATCATCCAGGCACCACACTAAGCAAACAGACATCATCCAAGCACCATACCAAGTAACTAGACAGCATCCAGGTACCATACCAAGCAACCGGACATCATCCAGCCACCAGTACACCAAGCAACCAGACAGCATCCAGGCAAGCAACCAGACATCATCCAGGCATCACACCAAGCAACTAGACAGAATCCAGATACCACACCTAGCAACCATACAGCATCCAGGCACCACACCAAGCAACCGAACATCATCCAGGCACCACACCAAGCAACCGGACAGCAAGCAACCGGACATCATCCAGGCACCACACCAAGCAACCGGACATCATCCAGGCACCACTAAGCAACCAGACATCATCCAGGCACCACACCAAGCAACCAGACATCATCCAGGCGCCACACCAAGCAGTGTTTTAAGAGTTGCGATTGATTGCAACTCTTTATGCTATGGGCCCCAGACATCATCCAGGCACCACACCAGGCACCACACTAAGCACACAAACAGCATCCAGGTACCATACCAAGCAACCAGACATCATCCAGGTACCACACCAAGCAACTAGACAGCATCCAGGCACCATACCAAGCAACCAGACAGCATCCAGGTACCATACCAAGCAACTAGACAGAATCCAGATACCACACCTAGCAACCATACAGCATCCAGGCACCACACCAAGCAACCGGACATCATCCAGGCACCACACCAAGCAACCGGACATCATCCAGGCACCACACCAAGCAACCAGACATCATCCAGGCACCACACCAAGCAACCGGACATCATCCAGGCAACACACCAAGCAACCAGACAACATCCAGGTACCATACCAAGCAACCAGACATCAGCCAGGCACCACACCAAGCAACTAGACAGAATCCAGATACCACACCTAGCAACCATACAGCATCCAGGCACCACACCAAGCAACCGGACATCAGCCAGGCACCACACTAAGCAACCAGACATCATCAAAGCACCACACCAAGCAACCAGACATCATCCAGGCACCACACCAAGCAACCGGACATCATCCAGGCACCACAACAAGCAACCAGACATCATCCAGGCACCACACCAAGCAACCAGACATCATCCAGGCACCACACCAAGCAACCATACGTCATCCAGGCGCCACACCAAGCAGTGTTTTAAGAGTTGCGATTGATTGCAACTCTTTATGCTATGGGCCCCAGACATCATCCAGGCACCACACCAGGCACCACACTAAGCACACAGACAGCATCCAGGTACCATACCAAGCAACCAGACATCATCCAGGTACCACACCAAGCAACTAGACAGCATCCAGGCACCATACCAAGCAACCAGACAGCATCCAGGTACCATACCAAGCAACTAGACAGAATCCAGATACCACACCTAGCAACCGGACATCATCCAGGCACCACACCAAGCAACCCAACAACATCCAGGTACCATACCAAGCAACTAGATAGAATCCAGATACCACACCTAGCAACCAGACACCACACCAAGCAATCAGACAGCATCTAGGCACCACAACAAGCAACCAGACAGCATCAGGCACCACATCAAACTAACGAGGGTTCTGATGATCTTGATGCAATCAGTGGAGGTCTAACCAATCCATCTCTAATATGTCCCTGAAGCAGGAAAAACTGGGTAGGAAAAGGAATAAAAGGGAGGAAATCACAAAGGAGACCCTGATGTTCCTTGAGGTAAAGATAGAAAGTCCTCGTCCAGTAACTCAAACTCTTTTATTTTTTGATTTGTTGATAAGATCAGTGTATATGTCCATTGAGATAGCATTTTTTCTAACCAGGGTGTCATAATATAATCGCTTATGCTTCATTCGAGGTCCCTTGAGATAAGTTTAGTTCAGATGAAAGTATCGTATGCAACTATTGGTTATTTCAGAAACACAAAATACAACTTTTAGTGGACTTGTTAATAATTGTCCTTTTAATTTTAGATGATCGGAGCAGCAAGGGTGAGGGCACAAAACCCCATCATAATGTAGTCATGTATTTTGTATACAAGAAAATGATTGTAACTATTTGAATACATGTTATTTTCAGGATTTTAGGTTATTTTGTAGATTTGTTTATATTTTTTGCTTGTTTGCACACATACAAGAGAACTGTTGCTGAGCTAGTGTCATGAGCGATTTGATCGCATTACAGACTGTCAAAAGAACAAGAAATCAGAGACAGAAAACTTCATGAAGGTCCCACATATATAGGGGGCCGGACGTACTTAACGGAATTGCCCACATTGCATAAAGTTGTGTTCTCAGTTAAGACAACATTGTTTCCCAATACAATTTATGTTTCATCATAATGATTTAACTTCCCCTGCCCTGTTTGTCTCTCTGCCTTATTTATAGCCGATGATGACCGCAGCACCAGTATCTTGGTTCTCTCACTGGTCAGTGCTTGTTGCTTGACACATGAATATGGTGATCACCATTGACCATGACAGCCAATATTGTTGATAGAGAACACATCTATTACTCAGGTAACATTTGCTTTATCCTCTTCAAAGAATATCAAAAAATAGATCAGGTTGGTGTTTCATAAAGATGTTCGTAAGTTACGAGCGAACCATCATACCTCAACTAAAACAACACCATTGGAAATCTGGTGTGCATCATTCACCACAATTAAGAAAGGATCACCAGTCGTATGTTAACTCGCTCGTATAACTTAAAGGTCAAGTCCACCCCAGGAAAATGTAGATCTGAATAAATAGAGAAGAATTAAACTAGCATAACACTGAAAATTTCATCAAAATTGGATGTAAAATAAGGAAGTTATGACATTTCAAAGTTTTGCTTATTTTTCGCAAAATAGTGATATGCACAACTCAGTTGCATGCAAATGAGACAGACGATGATGTCCCTCACTCACTATTTCTTTTGTTTTTTATTGTTTGAATTATACAATATTTTATTTTTTACAGATTTGACGATAAGAACCAACTTGACTGAACCATATAGTATCAAACAATGATAAATACCACATGTTCAGGAAGGTATCATTCGTTGTATCACTTGACAATGAGGAGAAAATTAGAATATTTCATATTTCATATAATAAAATACAAAAGAAATAGTGATTGAGTGACATCAATTCCCTCATTTGCAAACCGACCAGGATGTGCATATTACTGCTTTGTGAAATTAAGCGAAACTTTAAAATATAATTTCTTTCTTATTTTACATCCGATTTTGATGAAAGTTTCAGTGTTATCCTTGTTGGATATTTCTCTTTTTATTCAAATCAACTTTTTGTTGGGGTGGACTTGTCCTTTAACATTCAGATTGGGATCATCTCTGGCATTAATTGGTTTGATTTCGTACTCCCGTGCCCCGTGATTTAATGAAAATGTATATCTTATTTTGGATGCTTTGAAAAGTATGACGAGGAGTTGTGTACTACTAGGTGTGGGCCAACCGGCCAAGAAACCTTTTTTTCTTTGTTTGTTAATAATGAATTGTAATGATTCCCCTTTCAGGTGTTGATGATTACTATTGTTTGGACCAATCCTCATTGATTATACAATGTAAACATAATCTGGTGAACGCCTTCAGAAATGAAATGAATGAATAGATGAATTAATACAATGTGAATAAATGGATGAATAAGTAATTGAATAGACCGATAAATAGTAAATGATGAACGAATAGATGAATTAATACAATGTGAAAATGGATGAATAATTAAATGAATAGATAATGAATAAATAGATCGATAGCTAGATAATGAAAATAAATAAAACAATGGATGAATTTGATAAATAAATTAACTGATTAATCAATATTCAAAGAATCAAATGAGCAGATGAATGAAATTAATGAATACATGAAACCATGAACAGACAAATAATAGAGTATAGTATTTCATATGCCTTTTCATACAGGCAAATCGGTTGCTCTTTTGTACCATGCAGTAATGTATGATTCTTGATTCTTTAGTCTGCTTACTTTCTTGGCGGTAGTAATCTTCATCGCCGTGTAGTTTCGTATAGTTCACAAGATAAATGCAGAAATATAGAAAATAAGTAGAACATACTGCCCCAACGAAAATTCAGATAGAAAATGAAAACTGCGTTGGAGACAAAAATTGAAATAGATCTGGGATCGGTTTCATATGAAACTTGTTATAATAACAAATTTGCATTAACAGTTAAAAGCTACTGAAATCCTTCAATCTGATTGGATGATAGTGAACTATTGTAGAAATTTTGCATTTGTTATTATAACAATGTTTTTATGAAATGGAATCCTGATCGTTAAGGGAGTAAAGTTCATTTTCTGGCAAAGACATGGATATTTCTTCTTCTTTTTTTTAGGTACTCCGTAATGATGTATTTCTGAAATGTTTTATTAATGTATTAGATACATATATCATTCTTCTGAATGGTAATGATATCTGTATCGGCTTTAAGGGGCAGCAAACTGACAAACACTCCATTGACTGTACGATGTAATTACGAATTACTGCCTGTATGAATACATCCAGAAGTGATTTTAGCATGTTATGATATTAAGTGGACCTATGTATGGGTTGTTTTACAATCAGGGTATACCGAGATGTCTCATTTGACTAAAAAAAAAGTTGCCCTTTCCCCCTCAATTATAATGTGTGTGTTGTAAACAAGTGATGATAATCATTTCAAATTGTGTGGCATGTCAGCCACATTTATTCTTTTTTTTTTTTTTTTAGGGATTCAATCTTTTAATTACATGTTCTGCCAATTGCTTCATTTTTAGGAGAGGACACTTTGGAACATTGGAACTTCTGGAAAATAAGTGGATGTGGGGTAAATTAACATTCTCAGTTTGTTGCATCCATACAAGTGTTCATATACACACACACACCCACACACACACAAAATTTTAATCAAATAATGGATTATCTAATTATAATAAAATTTAATTTAATATTTCATTTCAAAAATCAATTCTGATTGGAAAAAACAATACCTATGCCTAATGATCACTAATTATAAAGATGTGAGGGCTCGAAATTGGAAAAAACAAAATTAGACTAATTATGGCCCTAAAATTCCAGATATGGTCACTTCTGAGAAGTAAATGTGTATTTCAAAATTCCAATAATGGAAAAGGTTCTCTTGCAGGTTGTTCAAACAGCGTCTAACAGATTTGAGATTGCAATTCAATTATTTCTTATGATGCACAGATTGAATTGTTTTCAAGGTATACTCTGACTGTAAAACAACCCATAACAAGAATAAAATGCTTATTATGGGTTTTGAACTGGGTTAGATTTGAGTAGTTGAAGACTCTAGGTGGTGCAATTAAGGCTGCTAGTTCGTATCTGCTTAAGGTTATCAAAAATAAGTTTTGTTAAGAAATTATGTATATTATTTGAAATTTGATTTTTCTTTTGTATTTCCCCAAATCGTCTAGGCAAAATAACGAATTTTAAATCATTATCAGAGGAATTCATCGGTAAATCGGTCTACCGTATTCTACCTTATTTCTTAAGTGCTCTTGAAAAATCTGAACTACAAGTATCTCTGCAAATAATGTATGTTTGCAAATTACATTATTGGCCTAAATTTTTTATTTATTTTGCCTGGACGATTGATTATTAAATGATCATATTACACCTCCTTGTTGTAACTTGTATTTATTACCCCTCCACCTCTCTCTCCCATCTATCCCTCTCTGTCTCTCTGTCTCCTCTCCCTTCCCTCTCTGTCTTCCCCTCATCTCCCCCCCCCACCATCTACAGGGGCTTTCACACTTAGTTGCGCGAGCTTTTGATTCCACTATATTTTGCAGACAATAGTATTGCTCATAAATGATTGATAAAGCAACCTAATGTGAAAGCCCTTTATACATCCGGTGAACTTCATGAAATGTATGTTCTCATTTCAACAATCACTTCAGCAAAAAATGTAATTAACTTCCAATTATTGATTTAAAACCTTTTGTGACAGATGCAAGAAAAATGTGAAATTTAACGTTATCCAAAGAAAATTACTTCTCTTTAGCATTGTCAATTCTTGTCTTGTAACTGGTATTTTTTTCACACCCTTTTAGTGACTTAATAATTATCAAAAATACAAATCAAATACCTGATTAAAAAATAGAATACAAATCAAATGTGTGACAAAGTATGCAGCACATTGGCAGAAAATGCTCTTCAAACGAAACTAAAATTTACATTTTGTGAAATTCACCTTTGTAAACATCATACCTGTAATGTTGCAAAATGTATTGTTGTTGGCAACTAAGAACTTTTAATATTTCTAACTTTATGAACATGGAAAAAGAATGGGTTGATTGATCAAGTATTCATTTGAGTGGATATTGGAATATTCCATAAACATAATTCCACATGGTTGCTATGGTATAAAAACTAAATTTATTGAAAAGAAGGAAAAAATTTGCCATCAATATCAATCAATTTTGCAACATTCACCTCCCCCTCACCCAAAAATCTGGAATCTGCAAGTCAAAATGTGACATTGTCCTTGAAAATACTCTAAAAGCTTAAATTTTGAGTCGACCATAAAATTGCCCCCCTCGAAAATAAAAATGGGGGCTGAATAAATTAAATCACTCTACCTTTGATGAAATAGAAACTGCACCTAAAAAAATTCACAATGATGCACCTTGACCTTCTAAATTTACTATCTTCGCATTGTACAGTACCCATGATAAAACTAAGAACTGGGCTTTCAAGAACAATGTCACATTTGGCTTGCAAATAAGGGGTCTTTGACATTTGCTCCTGAGACGATTGCTCTTCTGGAGGAAGATCCTTACATGAAGCGAAACATAACCCCGACCTCTAACCCAATGCTAATCCTACACTGAAAAACCAAAACCCAGGTCTTAACACTAACCCTTCTAGGGAAGGAGCAATTGACCCAGAAGCAAATATCACCTTATTACAGAAGAGGGGAGGGGGGAGATTACAATAGATAGAAAAGGTGGGGGTGGGAGATGAAGGGAGGGGAGGGGGTCAAAAAGAATAAGAAAAGGGGAGATGACAAAAAAAGGCAGCCTTGACACAAATAAGCATCACTAACATCAATGGATTTATTTTTCAAAGAAAAAAAATATAAAAAAAATGACCAGCAGCCAAGAAGATTCATGCAAGTAAGGAGGTTGCCATAGCAGCTGACCTATCGATTCAATAGAGCAAACCCCAAACCTCACAAAATGGCCAGCAGCCTGATCCGAGCTGGGGGTCTTCCTGCCAGAATCACACAATACATGATGCCACTACCAAGAGTCTAATTTTCAAGTGTGCAGGGCGGGGCACTGGACACTGTCATGCATGATATACCCCATCCTTAATGCAGGTGCTTTATTTTCAAGTTCAATGATACCCTGCATAGCTAAGGGTAAGAAAGACAATGCATTGATTTTCCAAGTAATTTTGTGTTTGCTTGGGGGGGGGGGGCTTCACCCACATCTACATTTGCCCCACCCCCCTCCTCTTCCCCCATCCCCCTTCCTTTTCTTTCTTCCAAATGAATCAGTGTGTTAATTTCCTTTGTAGTCTCTCTATTCACCCTTGGACAATTCTTTAATCTGCTCCCTATCTCATTACCCCCCCCCCTCCTCCCCTCTATTCCCCCTCTTTCTACAAGTTTATCTGTGAATCCACCTATTGTGTTCTCTCTTCATACCTCCCTGTACTATCCATCAAAGGGAGCATTTCATGAATATTCATGTCAGTGATTTTCACAGATGTTATAAGCTACTGTAAATCAATGCATCTGATTGGCTGAGAGAAATTAAGTGATAATCACAGACAAAACTCTTCATGAAATGCTCTCCATATCCTGTCAATCTTTCTTCATTTCACATCCTTTCAACATTTATTCTCCATGACTGATATGTTCTAAATAATTATAATTTTATCATATTTATAAAAAAGATGAATATTTGAGTATTATGATTAATCATTGTCACCATCCTTTTATTTTTTTTTTCATTTTCTTTATTTTATCTCAGTTTTACTAATTTTTTATTTATTCAATATTCCTTTTAATTATATATGTATATATATTTTCGTAAATCTTTTTTTGGGGGGGATTCTTTTCTATTGAGCAAATGGAAGATTTACAATTTTACAAATAAACACACTTTTCTGTACATGATGCAATTGTGTTCCTATGAACTTCAGTGCATTTTGGTGAAAAGAAAGAAACCAAAAGGGAGAACATTTGATGTTTGTTTTCTTTGTTTTTCTGTCAAGGGGACACCTAATGTTTGTACTTACAGTATTCATCACGTCTTTCACACAACTCTGAGAGATAAGGCAAGGGGCCGTTGGAAAGACATGGCTTGTGAATCTAGACCTAATGGGTTAAATCCTCAACATAGGCTCGTCCAGAGGATGTGCACTTCATAATCCCACAATGGTTTAATAATGGCCTATCAATCATAACAGTACAATGCATGTATTCTAGTTGTGGAGCACAATGTCAAATTTCAGAAACGCCACCTAACACAATGTCTAAATTCTTTCCAATGTAGGAAATTATTCCTTCAGCCAAAGGGTCAATAAAAAGCAATGTCACATTTCAGAAATGACAGGATAAAAAGTCAGAAATTCCTCTCACACTGGGATGTAGGAAACCACTTCTTTGGCAAAAGGGCAATTGAGAAGCAATACCAACTTTCAGAGACAGCGCCCTATAAAATTTCCCAGACTGGTTCTGAATGGATGTAAGGACACAATTTCTTCTGCAAAAGGGACAATGACAGTTGGAACAATCTGCCAGGAGAGGTCATCAAATTACACTCCCAATCTACAAAAAGAAACTTAAAAAGTGGGTAAAAAATAGGCTAGAATACCCATGCCACACTTTCAATCTATGTGAGGATACTGTTGACGCTCAGAGAAACCTCCCACTCTGGCTCCTTCTCGTAGGAAATGTCACCATCCTTTATTCACAGTGGATGAATCCGTAACTAGAACAAATTTGTTTAGGAATCTCCATTGAACAGTGCCAGTTTGGATGGAATAAGTGTTCTAAGCCCAGTAGAGAACTTATGTAAATTTGAATACATCTTGATCACCAAAATTAGATATGTCAAGTTACATCAAATGCCTTCCAAAATAAAGCAACCACTCTAACCAAGTGAATAAATCAAAATTCTCGTTGACACAAGATATGACATTAAATGTTCTGAGAAAAAAGTATCGGACGATTCAATGATTGAAAAACAAATGGAAAAAAAACATAAATTGAAGAATTCAGAAGGCTGACTATCGGGTAGATCACTGCCCTATCCACATACCAAAAGGCGAAAGAATAGCCAAACACCACCTCGAGTCAAGCCCCAGGACCTGGTTAAGAAACTCCAACTTCCCTGAGGTGAGAGACATGCAAGTTCCCATGAAAGATTTTCAGATGAAGGGATACAGATGTCATACAGGATCGTTTCAATGTGAGGTCAAAGTTGGGGATGAGACTAGAAATGATCAACTAGATCTAGATCCAACAAGAATTTTTCTGAGACAACAAATAGGCCAACACACTCGTACAAGACTGAAGAATACCAAAGAAGTCAATTCCACAAGACAAAAGTTTAGATGACATGAGCCATATACATCAGAGAACCATCATGTCTCCCGGGGGGGCCACTGACATTGACGAGTGGATACCATGCGCGACCAAAAAACACGTAAAAAGGATGTCTTTTTCAAGATAGGGCACGTTACGTACGTAACGTAATAAGGGTGTAAAAAACACTAAAATAATGAAAAAAGGGTATCTAAAATAATGAAAAAAGGGTATCGCAAATTTGGCCCTTAATTTGCGAGGGTATAAAAAATTAAGACTAAAATGTTTTATAAAGGGTGTACTTTTTGCCCCAAGAGTCAACACTACGTGTTCAGAGTACAATTTGCGCGAGGTGTTGTGAGGTGGGGCTGTACTAAACCCAATGATGTAGGTAAAACCGACGACCGACGTCGTCCGTGGCATAACAATTGAAATATCGCTGTACTTGTTTAGGGGTTCAATTCAGGAAATACTTGCCAAGAGTATCGTTTTGTTTGTAATACTTGTTAAGGGTAGGGTTTCACACACCAAGTCTTGTTAAGGGGTGCATTTTCAGAATATGGAAAATACGTGTTTAGGGTGCTTTTCGAGACCCCATGGTCGCGCATGGTATCCTCTCGTCAATAGTCATACCACCAGAAATCATTAAAACAATCCAAGACACAGACAACTCATGAAACATTACCATTTGAATGTCCAAAAGAAAATATGTGAAGTATGAGCTGGAAAAACTCCATTCCTTCAGTCAGTACTTGGGGATTTTCACAACATTACCAGACACCAGATACAAATATTTCACATGCGGTTGAAACACATTTCCAGAATTCAGGTATGCTCTATTCAAGCACTCGCCAACGTATCCTTTCTGCCCTTCTTTGTGCAGACACAAGTGGTTAATTAGGCCAGGGTATATTCAAAGTGCATCCAGTCCTTAATCAGTATTGATCAATGCCTCCGAGTCACAAAGTCGTCTCAGCTACACTGCTCCATTTATGAAATTAGACATCCAAGCAAAAGGCCCATAACAAATATCGATGAGGGGAAATACGAAACACTGAAAATGCAACACTCCTGTATACTTCATTGAAAAGCAACTGACAATTTGACATTGCGCTCCTGAAACTAGATTCAAGACTAACATGTATTTGTATGGTTGATTTAGCATTTTGTCCCCCCTTTTTAAACATTGTGGAAAAACCATTGAAGTACACAATCCTCATAACAATGGGTGAAAACTCAATAGTTAACTTTTGATTTTTTAGTGAATATATATTTTTGGGCAGACGAACCGATATTGGGTCACAGATCACATCATTCCAAGCAGCAGTCCATTATCTCTACACATTGTGTAATAACGTGATGAATATATGCTTGCACAAACATCAGTTTTATAGCGAACGGGGAGAGGATCAACAAAACTTATTCAAATTAGTCCGTTCAAAAAAATAAACATGTACAGAAAAGGGAATTGTATTGTAAAATCATTAATACCACTTTCTCATGTGGTTCTGCAATTAATTTTTTTTAATGTAATTGAAATCTGTAAATTACAAATTGCCTTGTTAAAGAATTTGCTTAAGTATTCATAGCACATTATCATATCAGTCATGGTGAATATCGTGTTGAGAGGGTGTGAAAAAGATGGATTTAGAGTGACAGCTACAGTAGATAGTACACAGAGGTAAAAGAGAGACTGCAATTAATGGATAAACAGATAATGCTAGTATTTTAGAGGGGAAACCAAACAGGAAAGTGAAACATGAGGGGAGGCAGGTGGAGTAATGGTATTGTTTTGATGGATTTTCATGAAAAGAATTTCATTCCAAAGAGTAAAGAAAATGTCATGAATTTAAAAGGTGCAATTTAGACATTTCTGCCCAATACTTCCATAATAGTTATTGCCGTTAGCATACCCTAATAATTGCTGGAAAACCAATTGCATTGTCTCACATACTCTAGGCTACACAAGATATCATTGAAATCATCAATAAAGCACTTACATTATGGAAGCTGTATGCCATGCACAGCAGCGTCTAGTGTCCTTCTCTGCACACTGAAAAACAGATCAGTTGGTAGTGACATCACTTATTGTGTGATTCTGGCAGGAAGATCCCAGCTCAAACCAGACAGGAAGCCATGTTTGTGAGGTCTAGGGCCTACCCCAGCAATCAATGAGGTCAACTGCCATGGTCCTCCAACTTGAATGAATCTTCTCGGCTGCTGGTCTTACATTTTATTCAAGAAAGAAAAAAAAAGGATGAATACAAATAAAGTATAATTATAATACAGACAATAGTAAATTACAAGGCAGGTCCAAGCTATCTGACACAACAAACTAAAGAGGTGTTTCACAAAGATTGAAGTGTGAGTGTGATTCAATTCACTTTTGAATTTACACTTGCATGTGGAAAATAAAATGGGTCACAATACTGGTTGGATCACGCTCAGAGAGTATTCATCCTGGTGCATATGAATCAATAAGACTGTGCATTAAATATTGCGTGCACACTAACACTTAGGCATGACTTTTTAAATTGCATTGATTCACTTGTGAAACACTTCTCAGAATTGTTTTGCTAGTTTCCTAAACATTTAAAAAATCTAAAGTAATCAATGAAGTAATAAACGCTTTCAAACACTAGGCTTTTATACAGTGGGAATTTGTTTCTCTAATAAAAAGAAAATATTAGGGCCATGACAAATTAAGAGAAACTAAATAGTTTCTCAACTGCATGCAGTCGAAATTAATACATCCACCATTGCCAGACCAACAATAAAAACATAAAATTTTAAATTATAACCTCATGACCTTTGCCATTGTGACCAAAGTTTAAAATCGATCCTTAAATCAAACCTGACGTTGTCGCAGGGCAAGTGATATTTTCAGGTATACAATGACCCAATTTTTTGATGGAAATTGTTAACATTTTTCCTATCACAAACCACATGAGATGGTGATTTTGATAAGCATACAGAAAAAATTAATGACACATTTATTTATGAATTTTGGCAAGAAATAGAATTTGCATGGGATTTGTAGAGTACCTGAAATAATGCCTTTTTTTGGAATTTGATGCCTGACATGCAATTACATGTTTTATTATTTCGGAACTGCATACCCGGGGGTCGTAAATTTGATCTCGAACGTTGCACAAGATTTAAAAAAAAGTCTTTTCAGGGTTAAAGATTTACAGCAACACACATTATACACTGTGCATTTGATCTATGATTTGGCAATTGAAATATTGAAATTGGGAATATTCATATCATATACTTTCTTTGAGTAACAATTGACTAAATTGGACAGAACATATTAACAATATTCATGGAAAAATAAGTATGTATATAAATATTGTGCACAGAAGTTGGCAGGGAGAAATGTTTGTGTTAAAAAAATTCTACGACAAGTAGATCCAGGGTAAAAAACCAGAGATAAAACACAAAAGGCAAAAACTCTGGAAAACCTTTGGATCCACTTTTGCAGACTAGTTAACACAAAAGTTCTCCACAAATCCATCCAAGGCTCGATTACCAAATGG
Source organism: Lytechinus pictus (assembly GCF_037042905.1). Taxonomy (NCBI): domain Eukaryota; kingdom Metazoa; phylum Echinodermata; class Echinoidea; order Temnopleuroida; family Toxopneustidae; genus Lytechinus; species Lytechinus pictus. Next base: position 35,174,092 of record NC_087245.1, read on the forward strand.
CAATCTTAATTATAAGCCTCACAATACTTGCTAAACATTTCCAACATTATGCACAAATTATTTTTTTCTAGTAAATATGCCCTACATTGTATGCATCCATTAATGAAAGAACAAATAATTTAGATACAGATAATAGCTTGGACCTGCCCCTTGGATCTACACAAAACTTATTATAAAACACATGAAAATGGGTTCATGAGTAGCAAATGCATATACCCTCACTGGCCATGTACATTGTCCTATTTACATGAATCACTGATTTTTGGTAAATTAACTTTTTTTGTGTGTTGGAGCATGTTGTTCTGAGTTATTCAAATGTGGCCAAAATTTTGGTATAAAAGGGAGGTAGAAACTGTCCACTAGCTATACCATAAAGTCAATAAAAACTTTTTACATGTCATAAATTGTGCAAATAGGGCGATACACATGGCAAGCAAAGGTAAAGTCACATATTTAATAATAAAACATGTTTTGAATACATTTTAAATGATATTTGGTTCATTCAATTTGTTTGATAATAAATAATTTGTGGATGCCCGTTTACTGGACTAAATGCCCCTCTCTGTGTCCTTGGAAATTGTTGCCGTCTTTTGTAATATCCCCCACTTATAATTCAATAAATAAGAGTTCCCTATAGAAAAATGGGAAAAAAGTGCCGGCTGTAAAATTTGATCTGATATTTATGTGAAAACATGCATACCCAGTCAATATACATCATTGTCTTTTTGTATACAGCCTCCAAAGAATAAGAAATGCACAGATCTGACCATTTACTTTTGAAACTACCAATACCAATACTCATCCAGACATTTCGTGTGGATGATGATTTCAAGATTGGTGTCATATCCTTAACTCTGGTAGACTAGCTCTTTCATTTCTGCTAGAAGATGGTTCACACTAGATAGGGGATGTAGCCATGCTGTACATGTACACTGAGTGACATGACTGCAGATGTAAAGTGAAAAACAAAATATTATTCTAACAAAATTTCATTTTCAAAAACATTCATCATCCAATAGAATATGTAATTATGAAAGTATGAACTGTCTTCCCCTTTCTTTCTAATTGATTAAAATTTCTGCACTTGTGGTCAAAGTTGGTAAACTCCATCCTTTCTGCCACCACTCTCCATAAACTACTTCTCCTGCTTTTCACCATATTACTGGACAACAAATTTTTAGTTCACTCAAGTTATTCATTTAAAAACATGCAGGTATTAATTGATGTTGTACTTCATCGAAAAAATTTGACAATATTTGTTTATCAAACACAATGAAATTTCATTAAATGTCCCTTGCACATCCATCTCTTGTCCCGTTTCCCAACCTTAATTTGAAATTTTGAATGTCTATACAGTTTCGTAGTCATTCACAATGAGGTGTGGGATCTGAGTCGAAGAAATCTTTCCTGAATTTGATAAATCACGGAGGATTATGCAGTTTGCAAAAAAGGAGAAAAAATCTTTCCTTGCATCACCTCGTTGTCAGTTTTCTACTCTATTTTTCTTCATAATCTTTGAAAAAAATTTAAATTAAAACTGGGTAAGATGATAAAAATATATATGAATTTGGTAACAATTTGATGACACATCATTCTTGCTAAATATTATGATACATTCATGTCTGAAAACTTCAGAGGTTCAACGCTACGTGCATGAAAGAATGTCTTCTCCCTGTACACCCATCTACTCCTCTGTTTTACAAGATAAATGTAACCGCTTTAAAAGAGTTCAATGTCGAATCCAATGCCTCTTATGGATCATAACTCACCTAAATACCAATAACTGCATATGCTAGACATTCCATGTAGATGATAATATCAAGATTGGTGTCATGTCCCTGTCTCTGGTGGACTAGCTCTCTCATTTATGCTGGAAGATAGTTCACACAAGATTGGGGATGTATCTACGCTGTACCCTGAGTGATGTGACTGCAGATGTAAAGTGAAATAACAAATATATTCTAACAAAATTTCCTTTTCAAAAACATTCATCATCCAATCGAATATGTAATAATGAAAGTATGAACTGTCTTCCCCTTTCTTTCTAATTGATAACAGAAATGTCTAAACTTGTACTCAGAATTGGTAATCTCAATCCTTATTCCTTTCTACCACCACTCCCCATAGGCTACTTCTCCTGCTTTTCACCTCATTACCAGACTCACTTAAAAAGATTCAGGCTTAACCCTAACGCTTCGTGCGATATTTCCAAAACGGAAAAAAAATAGCACCGCAAAGTTTCATGACTATTTTCTTTAAAGTCTCGCGCAACTTTTGAGACTAAATTCGCGACATACGGGTATAGCATCCCGACGCCATGTGACTTTTTAACGAGACAATGTCATGCCGAAAATGGCTCACTCTTATACTTTGTGTACAAAGTCTATGGGAGATGAAATTCATAAAAAGGGTGATTATTTGTCGTTCTAATTGGTTTGCTTAAATAATTTAGGGATTAATTAGTTGTTAAATGGTCTGTAATAATTTCCATTGAAAAAAACAATGAAAAATCAAGGAAATACATAAGAAATTCAAAAAACAAAGAAATACATTTGGAAAAAATTGTCTTTCGCAATTCTTTTTTAATGAAACCTTTAAATTAGATTGGAAAAAAGAAGAAAATTTGAAGCGAAATTGGGTGTTGAATATGCAAATAATGTTTTTCACAAATAAGTTGGCATATTTCATTCATAATAAATAAAATATAATTATTTTCAGAATTTTTTTTTCACACTGGCTTGTAGTTTATGTGGTAAAGAATGTGCATTCCAAATTTTGGAGCGATTACATCTCAAATAGCCCAGTCCTTTTAGGGTTAAATTAATGCTGTACTATATCAGAAAATAAAATAGTTTATCAAATGCGATGAAACTTCATTCCACGTCCTTGCACATCCATCTCTTTTCCCATTTTCCTAGCTTAATTTGACATTTTGAATGTCAATACATTTTCTTAATCATTCAAGATGAAGCATGGGATAAATGTCAAAGTAATGTTTCCTAAATTTGAAAAATCACAGAGGATGCTGCAGTTTGAAAATTACTTAGTTTAAAACTGTTGAAGGTGCTAGAAATGTATATGAATTTGGTAAACAATTTGATGACACATCATTCTAGCTAAATAAATTATGATACATTCATGTTTGGAAACTTCAGAGGTTCAACGGTACGTGCAGGAAATAATGTCTTCTCCCTGTACACTCATCTACTCCTCTGTTTCAAAAGGTGAATATGTTTAACGTAACTAGATTTTTTTAAAGAGTTTCATGTCATATCCAATGCCTCTTCTGGATCATAACTCACCTAAATACCAATAACTGCTCATGCCAGACATTCCATGTAGATGATGATATGAAGATTGGTGTCATGTCCTTGTCTCTAGGAAACTAGCTCTCTTATATATGCTGGAAGATAGTTCACACAAGATAGGGGATGTATCCACGCTGTACATTGAGTGACATGACTGCAGATGTCAAGAGAAATAACAAAATATCATTCTAACAATATTTCCTTTTCAAAAACATTCAACATCCAATCCAACATGTAATCATGAAAATAGGAAATGTCTTCTCCTTCTTTCTAATTGGTAACAGAAAATTCTACACTTGTGGTCAAAGTTGGTAAACTCCATCCTTTCTGCCAACACTCTCCATAAGGCTACTTCTCCTGCTTTTCACCTTATTACTGGACAACAAATTTTTAGTTCACTTAAGTTACTCATTTAAAAACATGCAGGTATAAATTGATGTTGTACTTCATCGAAACAATTTGACAATTTTTGCTTATCAAACACAATGAAATTTCATTCCACGACTTGCACATCCATCTCTTGTCCCGTTTTCCGACCTTAATTTGACATTTTGAATGTCTATCAGTTTCGTAATTGTTCAAAATGATGTGTGGGATATGAGTCAAAGAAATTATTCTTAAATTTGATAAACCACAGAGGATTACGCAGTGTGCAGAAAAGGGAAAAAAATCTTTTCATGCATCATCTCTTTGCCAATTTAACAATTTGATGACACATCATTTTTGCTAAATATACATGTATTATGATACATTCATGTTTGGAAACTTCAGAGGTTCAATGCTATGTGCAGGAAAGAATGTTTTCTCCATGTACACAAATCTACTCCTCTCTTTACTGTAAGTTCAATATTTTTAATTTCAATAAATGTTTTAAAGAGTTTTATGTCAAATCCAATGCCTCTTTTGGATCATAACTCACCTAAATACCAATAACTGCTCATGCCAGATATTCCATGAAGATTACAACATCAAGATTGGTGTCAGGTCCTTGTCTCTCGTAGAATGGCTCTTTCATTTATGCTGGAAGATGGTTCACACAAGAAAGGGTATGCATCCATGCTGTACACTGAGTGACGTGACTGCAGATGTAAAGTGAAAGAACAAAATATTATTCTAACAACATTTCCTGTTCATAAACATTCATCGTACTATGAAACATGTAAAGATGAAATGAAGGCTTACATTTCGACAAATACACTGCCAGGTAACACCACCATAACACTTTTCATAGCAATTTAAATTAGAGGATTTGTAGCATAATATATTCCCCAAAACACCTCACAAATCTCACCTGATTTTTGTGGCATCTAGTTTTCATAATTGAATATATGAATATTACAATATAATGGATTATGTTTGTTTACACACATAGATTTCCAAATTTTTAAGAACCAAATTTCTCTAAAATGTTTCATTCTTCTATGAGTCTACTTTATGCAGATGTACACCGAGTCACAACTGAATAACTATATAACTGCAATCACCTTGCCTAATCAGTAAGTTTTTTTGGTAGGAAGGTTCAGGGGTATCGTGAGGAGGCAATGGGGGTAGTTGTAAAAAGAAAGAAAAACATGAGGGGAAAGAAACAGAAATATGAATGCAAAGGGAGAAAAGGGAAGAATGGTAGCATTGTGGGTATTTTGAGTTTTTGTTTCTCAAAAGCATAAAAACCTAAATTAAATATTTTCTCTCTCTCTCTGATGTAGAAATGTATATGAATTCGGTTTATAATTTGATGACACAGTATTTGCTAAATATATTATGAAACATCCACATTTTGAAACTTCAGAGGCTCAACGTTTCGTGTGAAAAAGAAATTCTTCTCCCTGTCACTAATCTACTCCTCTGTTTTACAAGGTGAATATGTTTAACGTGACTAGATTTTTTAAAGAGTTTTAGGTCAAATCCAATGCATCTTTCGGATCATAACTCATCTCAAAACTACTCACCCCAGATATTCCGTGTAGATGATGATTTCAAGGTTGGTGTCATGTCCTTGTGAAAGGTAAACTAGCTCTCTTATTTATGATGGAAGATGGTTCACACAAGAAAGGGAGTGCATCCATGCTGTATACTGAGTGACGTGACTGCAGATGTAAAGTGAAAGAACAAAATATTATTCTAACAATATTTCCTTTTTAAAAACATTCAACATCCAATCGAATATGTAATTATGAAAATAGGAACTGTCTTCCCCTTTCTTTCTAATTGATAACATAAATTTCTGAACTTGTGGTCAAAGTTGGTAAACTCCATCCTTTCTGCCACCACTCCCCATAAGCTACTTCTCCTGCTTTTCACCATATTACTGGACAACAAATTTTTAGTTCACACAAGTTACTCATTTAAAAACATGCAGGTATAAATTGATGTTGTACTTCATTGAAAAATTTGACAATTTTTGTATATCAAACACAATGAAATTTCATTAAATGTCTCTTGTCCCGTTTTCCGACCTTAATTTGACATTTTGAATGTCTATCAGTTTCGTAATTGTTCAAAATGAAGCGTGGGATATGAGTCAAAGAAATTATTCTTTAACAAAATAAATCACAGAGGATTATGCAATTTGCAGAAAAGGGAAAAATTCTTTCCTTACATCACCTCTTTGCCAGTTTTTCCACTCTATTTTTCTTCATAATCTTTGAAAATTATTCAAATTAAAACTGGGTAAGATAATAAAAATATATATGAATTTGGTTAACAATATGATGACACATCAAGTTTGCTATTATATTATGATACATTCATGTTTGGAAACTTCAGAGGTTCAACGCTATGTGCAGGAAAGAATGTCTTCTCCCGGTACACCCATCTACTCCTATGTTTCACAAGTTCAATTTGTTAAATGTAACCGCTTTAAAAGAGTTAAATGTCAAATCCAATGCCTCTTTTGGATCATAACTCACCTAAATACCAATAACTGCTCACCTCAGATATTCCTTGTAGATGATAATATCAAAATTGGAGTCATGTAATTGTTTCTGGTAGAATGGCTCTTTCATTTATACTGGAAGATGGTTCACACAAGATAGGGGATGTAGACATGCTGTACACTGAGTGACGTGACTGCAGATGTAAGTGGAAGAACAAATATATTCTAACAAAATTTCCTTTTAAAAAACATTCGTCATCCAATCGAATATGTAATTATGAAAATATGATCTGTCTTCCCCTTTCTTTCTCATTGATAACAGAAATTTCTGCACTTGTGGTCAAAGTTGGTAAACTCCATCCTTTCTGCCACCTCTCCCCATATGCTACTTCTCCTACTTTTCACCATATTATTGGATCACCAAGTTTTAGTTCACTCAGGTTACTTATTTAACCCTAAAAGGACTGGGCTATATTTAAGATGTATTGAGGACTTCTGATCTCGGTAGCAGTTCGCGTGATCCTGCTGAAATTTGCCACACACATTCCTTACAACATAAACTATATAAAGCCAGTATAAAAAATTCAGAAAATTTTAATTTTTTTATTCATTATGAATAAAATATGCAAATTAATTTGTGAGAACATTTCTGCATAGTTAATACTCAATTTCACTTTAAATTTTATTCCTATTTTTCCAGATGTCATCTTTGTAATCAAATTTAAAGGTTTCCACAAAGAAAAATTGCGAAGGCCTTTTTTTACCTTATGTATTTTTTTGTTTTTAGAATTTATGCGCTATTTGTTGGCGTTTCGGAAATATTGCGCGAAGCGTTGGGGGGGGGCCATCATGGAGGTATAACTTAATGTTGTACTTTGTCAGAAAATGGGACAATTTTTGTTTATTAAACGCAATGAAATTTCATTCTACGACTTGCACATCCATCTCTTGTCCCGTTTTCTTACCTTACTTTGACTTTTTGAAAGTCAATACAGATTTGTAATCATTCACATTGAGGATTATGCAGTTTGCAAAAAAAGTGAAAAATTCTTTCCTTGCATCACGTCTTTGCCAGTTTTTCCACCCTATTTTTCTTCATAATAATCTTTGAAAATTATTGAAATTAACACTGGTGAAGATGCTAAAAATTTATATGAATTTGGTTAACAATTTGATGACATATCATGTTTGCTAAATATATTATGATACATTCATGTTTGGAAACTTCAGAGGTTCAACGCTATGAGCAGGAAAGAATGTCTTCTCCCGGTACACCCATCTACTCCTCTGTTTCACAAGTTCAATTTGTTAAATGTAACCGCTTTAAAAGAGTTCAATGTCAAATCCAATGCCTCTTTTGGATCATAACTCACCTAAATACCGATAACTGCTCACTCCAGACATTCCATGTAGATGATAATATCAAGATTGGTGTCATGTCTTTCTGGTAGACTGGCTCTTTCATCTATGCTGGAAGATGGTTCACACAAGATGGGGGATGTAGCCATGTTCTACACTGAGTGATATGACTGCAGATGTTAAGTGAAAGAACAAAATAGTTTTCTAACAACAATCCTTTTAAAAAATCATTCATCGTACTATGAAACATGTAACTATGAAATTAATTAAAGCTTACATTGGGATAAATGCACTGCTGGTACTCACAAATCTCACCTGATTTTTGTGGCATCGAGTTTATAGATATGAATATAAGGTTTTTAATATAGGTTTTAATATTTTGGACTTCCAACTACTCCCCCTTTTTTATATTCCAGTTTCACCAGATCTTTTTCAACAAGGTTTTCTATACGGATATTTCAGTTTGTTTAGAATGCTTCTTTGATATCAATTATTCATATGCCTTGTATACTTGCCTTTCTTAATCCTATTCTTGACCAGAATGATACCTATTGTAATAATTACATATAACTCAATAATGCAATGATTATCATATTACCGTTCAGCATGGAGGTGATTTTTATTTACAGTTATTTATATTTCTGCAGCTTTTGCAATGAAAATATTTATTTATATTCCGGATACATCTCTATTTCCTTTGATTCATTTTGCCCCCCCCCCTTTCCTTTGCATTCCTACTTTTTAGTGTGCAATATTTTGTGTAAGAGATTATATACTTGATTTATGTCATGGGAGCGGCATGTGTGGGGGGCACATGAATCCGGGCAAGTGCTGAATTTCACTTTTGCGCCCCCTGACCCACTTGCCGCTCCCATATTTCATTGCATGTTTGTGAAATTGTAATTGTTTTCTGATGTATTGTATTTGCTCTTTTTTTATTGGTCAAGTAAATAGAAATTTCGATATGAATATGAATATCGCAATAATATGAACTATGTTTGTTTACACACATACATTCCCAAAGTTAAGAACAAAATTTCTCCAAAATGTTTCCTTCTGAGAAGTGCCTACTTTATGCAGAGGTTGCAACTGAAACAAGATATAAGTGAAATGACCTTGCCTATCAAATCTGTATTTTTTTTGGTAGGAAGGTTCAGAGGCATTGTGAGGAGGCATGTATGTATGTTGCAGATACATATATCACGAAGCTGGGTGCGCTCACTCATTTGATGGAAGAAAAGTGTAACTAACAGATATATTATGATACATTCATGTCTGGAAATTTCAGAGGTTCCATGCTATGTGCAGGAAAGAATGTTTTTTCCATGTACACCAATCTACTCCTCTCTTTACTGTAAGTTCAATATTTTTAATGTAACTAAATGTTTGAAAGAGCTTTATGTCAAATCCAATGCCTCTTTTGGATCATAACTCACCTAAATACCAATAACTGCTCACGCCAGACATTCCATGTAGATGACAACATCAGGATTGGTGTCAGGTCCTTGTTTCTAGTAGAGTGGTCCTTTCATTTATGCTGGAAGATAGTTCACACAAGGGTGTGCATCCATGCTGTACACTGAGTGACGTGACTGCAGATATAAAGTGAAAGAACAAAATATTATTCTAACAACATTTCCTGTTCATAAACATTCATCGTACTATGAAACATGTTAAGAATGAAGGCTTACATTTCGACAAATACACTGCCAGTATACGACACCATAACACTTTTCAGAGCATTTTAAATTAGAGGATATGTACCATTACATATCCCTAAAAACGACTCAATCTTACCTGATATTTGTGGCATCTAGTTTACAAATTTGAATATATGAATATTCCAATATAATGGATTATGTTTGTTTACACACATAAATTTCCAAATTTAAGAACCAAATTTCTCCAAAATGTTTCATTCTTCTAACAGCTTACTTTATAACTGTGTAACTATATAACTGCAATCACCTTGCCTAATCAGTAAATTTTTTGGTAGGAAGGTTCAGGGGTATCGTGAGGAGGCAGTGGGGGCAGTTGCAAAAAGAAAGAAAAACATGAAGGGAAAGAAAGAGAAATATGAATGCAAAGGGAAGAATGGTAGCATTGTGGGTATTTGGAGTTTTTTTTCTCAAAAGCATAAAAACCTAAATTAAATATCTTCTCTCTCTACTTTGATGTAGAAATGTATGTAAATTCGGTTTACAATTTGATGACACAGTATTTGCAAAATCAATTATGATACATCCACATTTTGAAACTTCAGAGGTTCAATGTTTCGTGTGAAAAGGAAATTATTCTCCCTGCACACTCATCTACTCCTCTGTTTCACAAGGTAAATATGTTTAACGTGACTAGATTTTTAAAAGAGTGTTATGTCAAACCCAATGCATCTTTTGGATCATAACTCACCTAAATATCAATAAGTGCTCACACTAGACATTCCATGTATATAATGATTTCAAGATTGGTGTCATGTCCTTGTCAGTGGTAAACTAGCTCTCTTATTTATGCTGGAAGATGGTTCACACAAGATAAGAGATGTATCCATGCTGTACACCGAGTGATATGACTGCAGATATAAAGTGAAAGAACAAAATATTATTCTAACAAAATTTCCTTTTCAAAAACATTCATTGTACAATCAAATATTCAATTATGAAAGTATGAATCGTCTTCCCTTTTCCTTTTAATTCATAAGAAAAACAAGTGGAGCGCCTCTGGCAGTCTCACCTGCATCGTGCGATTCAATATAGCAGCAGTGATGACTTTGAAAACTACTATAAAATAATTATTCACAAAAAACACCATTCATATGATAAATACTACATTCATTGACAATAAATTACATTTGACCTTGATCATGCAACCTAAGACTTGTCAGTGATACTTGATTACCCCTATATCCACATTTTACAAACTTTAAAAATTATGACAGCAATCTAATAATTACCTCTGAAATGGCCAAAGTTCAATGACCTTTGACCATGGTCATGTGACCTGAAATTCACACAGGATGTTCAGTCATACTTGATTACTCTTCTGTCCAAGTTTCATGAATCAGATCCATAAACTTTTAAAGTTATGATGGTAATTCAACAGATACCCCCCAACATGGCCAAAGATCATTGACCTTTGACCTTGGTCATGTGACCTGAAATTCGCACAGTGATACTTGATTACTCTTATATCCAAGTTTTATGAACTAGACCAATGAACATTCAAAGTAATGATGGTAATTCTACAAATTATACCCCCAACTTGGCCAAAGTTCAATGACCTTAAATGACGTTTGACCTTGTTCATGTGACCTGAAACTCGGACAGGAAGTTCAGTCATACTTGATTATTCTTATGTCTAAGTTTCATGAATCAGATCCATAAACAATCAAAGTTATGATGGTAATTCAACAGATACCCCTAACTTGGCCAAAGTTCATTGACCCTAAATGACCTTTGACCTCGGTCATATGACTTGAAACTCAGACAGGATGTTCAGTAATACTTGGTTAACCTTATGTCAAAGTTTCATGAAATAGGTCCATACATTTTGTAAGTTATGATGACATTTCAAAAACTTAACCTTATGTTAAGATTTTGATGTTATTCCCCCAACATGGTCAAGTTCATTGACCCTAAATGACCTTGGTCATGTGACCTGAAACTAAGGCAGGATGTTCAGTAATACTTGATTAACCTTATGGCCAAGTTTCATGAACTAGGTCTATATACTTTCTAGGTTATGCTGTCATTTCAAAAACTTAACCTTCGGTTAACCTTTGGTTAAGATTTGGTGTTGACGCCGCCGCCGTCGGAAAAGCGGCGCCTATAGTCTCACTCTTCTTCGCAGGACTGGTGAGACAAAAATGTCTGCACATGTGGTCAAAGTTGGTAAGCTCCATCTTTTCTGCCACCACTCCCCATAGGCTACTTCTCCTGCTTTTCACCTTATTACTGGACAACCAATTTTTAATTCACTTTTAAAGTTACTCATTAAAAAAGATGCAGGCATAAATTAATGATAATTATAGAAATAAATAGTTTATCAGGTGCAATGAAACTTCATTCAACGTCCTTGGCTTGTACATCCATCTCTTGTCCTGTTTTCCTAGCTTAATTTGACATTTTGAATGTCAATACAGTATGTCAATACAGTTTCTTAATCATTCAAAATGAGGGGTGAGATATAAGTCATAAAGACTTGTCCTAAATTTGATAAATCACAGAGGATTCTACAGTCTGCAGAAAAGGGGAAAATCATTCCTTGCATCATCTCTTTGTCAATTTTCCTCTCTATTTTCTTCATCTTTAAAAATTACTAAATTTAAAAACATTGAAGGTGTTAGAAATGTATGAATTTAGTCAACAACTTGATGACACATCATTTTCGCTAAATATATTATGATACATTCATGTTTGGAAACTTCAGAGGTCATAACTCACCTAAATACCAATATCTACTCACTCCAGACATTCCATGTAGATGATAATATTAAGATTGGTGTCATGTCCTTGTTTCTGGAAGACTGGCTCTTTCATTTCTGCTGGAAGATAGTTCACACAAGATAGGGGATGTGGCCATGTTGTACACTGAGTGATATGACTGCAGATGTAAAGTGAAAGAACAAAATATTTTTCTAACAACATTCCTTTTTTTTATCATTCATCCTACTATGAAACGTGAAACTATGAAATGAATTAAAGCTTACATTGGGATAAATGCACTGCTGGTAGACAACACTGGAACACTTTTCAGAGCAATTTAATTCAAAGGATTTGTACCATTATATACCATTAACACCTCACAAATCTCACCTGATTTTTGTTTATAGATTTGAATATATGAATATTGCAATATAATGGATTATATATGTTTACACACATACATTTCCAAATTTAAGAACAAAATTTCCACAAAATGTTTCCTTCTGAGAAGAGCGTACTTTATGCAGAGGTTGCAACTGAAACAAGATATAAGTGAAATCGCCTTGCCTATTAAATCTGTATATTTTCTTTTGGTAGGAAGGTTCAGCTGCATAGTGAGGAGGCAGTGGGGGCAGTTGCAAAAAGAAAGAACATGAGGGTAAAGAAAGAGAAATATGAAAGCAGAGGGAAAATGGAAGAATGGTAGCATTGTGGGTATTTGGATTTTTTCTCAAAAGCATAAAACCCTAAATCAAACATGTTCTCTCTCTCTAATTTGATATATAAATGATCTAAAATTGGTTAACAATTTGATGACACATCATTTTTGATAATTATATTAAGATACATTGATGTTTGGAAACTTCAGAGGTTCAACGCTATGTGCAGGAAAGAATGTCTTCTCCCTGTACACCCATCCACTCCTATGTTTCACAAGTTCAATTTGTTAAATGTAACTGTTTTAAAGAGTTTAATGTCAAATCCAATGCCTCTTTTGGATCATAACTCACCTAAATACCAATAACTGCTCACGCCAGACATTACATGTAGATGATAATATCAAGATTGGTGTCATTTCCTTGTTTCTAGTAGAGTGGCTCTTTCATTTATGCTGGAAGATAGTTCACACAAGATAGGGGATGTATCCACGCTGTACACCGAGTGATACATGTATGACTGCATATGTAAAGTGAAAGAACAAAATATTATTTTAACAAAATTTCCTTTTGAAAAACATTCATTGTACTATGAAACATGTAATGAATTAAGGCTTATATTTGGACTAATGCACGGCCGGTATACTTTACCAAAGCACTTTTCAGAGTGATTTGTGCCATTATATATCATCAGCAACAACTCACAATTCTAAACCAATTTCTGTGGTATCTATTTGGTTTATATGACACCTAAAAATTGGTCTGCTGATTGTTACGTCATTACAACATGTGCACTGGAAACACGAGTAGTCCCTGCAGCCTGCAGTCTCGGTGCACACGTGCAATGGACAAAATCGTATGGATCCAAACTTGCACAATGGATGGATCCAAAATTGCACGGTTGATGACGTCATTGCAAAATGGGCTGAATGAACGATATCAAACATCCAAGCAAATCACAAGGATCTATCTAGGTGTCATATAAATTTGAATATATGAATATTGCAATATAATGGATTATGTATTTTTACACACATACATTCCCAAATTTAATAACAAAATTTCGACAAACTGTTTCCTTCTGAGCGTTTTTTATGCAGAGGTTGCAATTGAAACAAGATATAAGTGAAATCACCTTGCCTATTAAATCAGTAATTTTTTTTGGTAGGAAGGTTCAGGGGCATAGTGAGGAGGCAGTGGGGGCAGTGCAATGGCAGCATTGTGGGTATTTGGTTTTTTTTCTCAAAAGCATAAAAACCTAAATTATACATTTTCTCTCTAATTTGATATATAAATGTATCTAAAATTGGTTAATTTGATGACACAGTATTTGCTAAATATATTGTGACAGAATCGCTAAATCTTAAGAAGCAAAACTTACGTAACAAACTTAGCAATTATGACGTTATAATGCACCGTTTTTTGTAGCGTCGTTAAGTAAGAAATTTCCATTGTGACGTAGCACTGGTCATGGCTACTTCTGATCAGAAACCATTAGCAATACGCATAAATAGCGTAATTAATCAAATGCGCGCTCCATATCTTGCCCCATAAAAGTTACTTTCCATAACGAAAATTATCATTAACCTAGATAAAGATTTTGTTGTTCACGGTGCCAAGGTTACTGATATCTCTGACATATTTTGTTCTTGACAACTGTGCTAACCTTTGAAGGTATATCTCAATAAAGATGAATTTTTGGAGCAGGAGGCTAAGAGCCTTTGTAACTTAGATATTTGTCACCAAGGGTCTCTATATGAGGCATCCTTGATCTTTTATAAAGATCATAGTAGGCCCTACTGTTAGGACTTTATGTTAATTATTTTCAGATCTTATCCGATTATAGATCCTTGATCTTTTATAAAGATCATATTACTGTTAGGAATAGGATTTAATGTTAATTATTTCAGATCTTATCTGATTATAGATCCTTGATCTTTTATAAAGATCATAGTATAGTGAGACCACTACATATCGACCACCTCTTTTGAAACCGACCACCTTCTTCACCATGTAGGTATGTTACAAAAGCGCCCTCTAGGCGTTTGCATGTGCAAGGAAAGGTTACCGGTATTCCTCATGACATCATTGTTTTTTACGTAGTTGAATGTTTACGGCAGCTGTCTATAGACTTGAAATAAAATCTCACTCGGTGATCTTGCGACTCTGTGTGCTACTGGAACTTTGGCCTTGCTTTCAACCTCTTGCTATTCATATTTACAGGTATCATCCCACTCTAAAAGGTATGCATTCCGATAGAACAACATTTCAACTACATTGTGGTGAAATTTGAAAGAAATCTACTGTACTGACGCTAAGTGTGTTTTTTACGTCCCTGTTTCGGCAGCATCTGTAATTTTTGGGAGTGTTGTTGGGCACTTCCACATGCCAATGTACGCGCATTGTTGTTTTCTATTAGTGCACCTTGGGGCCAATTAAGGTCACAACTTTTGTTTTTAAAAACAAAGGAATACATAGGCTAATAAGAATTGAATAGGCGATTTGTATGAACTTAAAACTACCATAACTTTCTTGTTACTGGGGCTATTGAAATTAATGAGGTATTAAATAAAAGGTCTTGATGAGCTAAATGATGCTATGAAGCAAACACCTAATTTCTCAATTTTTTTTGTAACATACCTACACCTAACCCAGGGAGCTCCAGCCTGCGAAGCGCCCAGGACTCATCCGTGTAATAGACCTTATCGCAAATAGCGTTCGTCGCGTGAGGGCGTATGTCACCGCAAAGGATCACAGGAATGAAAAAGGGAGCAAACGCGTAATCGGCTTTCGGGAAGCCATACAACGCCATATGTTTTGTGTAGTGTCACTCAAAATCCAGGCTTTTTTTAAAGTCTGATTTCTTTGTATTGAAATCATTTTGGATACTTGAATGTGGATTTATAGAACAATCTTTTTATCATGATTGCACAGTGAAATTATGAACTCAATGCTCTCAACATTTTCATAGTTTTCTGGGGCTAAATTTGGGAAGATTTTGTAAGAAAAGTGAGCATGGTGATTACGGGTCAATGGCGATTGACTTTAGAAAAGAGCACGTCGGCGATCCGAAGAGAGTCTGAGGCTATTTTTCCATTAAAGGATAAGTCCTCCCAACAAATAGTCCACCTGAACCAATAGAGAAAAATCCAACCAGCATAACACTGAAAATTTCATCAAAATTGGATCATTGGATGTAAAATAAGAAAGTTATGACATTTTAAAGTTTCACTTAATTTCACAAAACAGTTATATGCACATCCTGGTCGGTATGCAAATGAGGAAACTGATGACGTCATCCACTCACTGTTTCTTTTGTATTTTATTATATGAAATATGAAATATTCTAATTTTCTTCTCATTGTCAAATGAAACAATGATTAATTCCTCTTGAACATGTGGAATTAGCATTGTTTAATACTATATGGTTCAGTCAACTTGGTTCTTATTGTCAAATCTGTAAAAAATGAAATCCTGTATAAATCAAACAATAAAAAACAAAAGAAATAGTGAGTGATGGACATCATCAACTGATCATTTGCATGACACTGACTTGTGAATATCACTGTTTTGTGAAAAATAAGAGAAACTTTAAAATGCCATAACTTTCTTATTTTACATCCGATTTTGATGAAATTTTCAGCGTTATGCTAGTTTGAATTTTCTCTATTTATTCAAATGAACAATTTTCTGGGGTGGACTTGACCTTTAAAGAATATATTGATGAGCATCATAATGTAGACCATAATATATTTTATCTCCATAACTAGTAAATTTAGCTAGTTTTTGCTATTTTGGGGGAATATAGTCCTTTGCAAATGGGGCTTTTGAGTTTGATCATTGGGATTACAAGATCTATAATGTTTGATAGTGGGGGGGGGGGGGGGGGGGTGGGGGGTGAGAATCGAGGTTCGAGCGGCCGGAGTGACCAAATATAAAGTATATTTATGTATATATATATATATGTATATATATATATATATATATATATATATATATATATATATATATATATACATAAATGCATATGGGCAATTCCATAGGTTGGTGGACATGAGCTCAATGTGTCTTTGTACATATAGCCCATCTGAACCGTAACGTGAGTAACCACTTTATCTGCACCCCTAGTAAAAACCATGTGTTCTTTATTTTTTGAATTATATACAAATTTGTCTCCCTAATATTCTTCTTTGAAATGGATATAATCAACTTTGATAAAGGCCTTGTATGAGGACACTTTTCACTTATGTCCACGATTCATTTAATGCATGTCCAAATCATGTAACATGAGTAACCGACACATTTCAAAGATTTGCCAGGAGCATAATGAAATTTCCCAAGTTTTGTTTTTATACAAAGGATAGTCAGACTGCGTACTATGTTATGATAAAGAGATGTTTAGTTCCTATCAATAATAATGGAGTTACAGCTCTAAGTATGAGTCAAGGTGTCTCCAAATTTAACGTGGGTAAGCGTGGAATAGCCCATATTAAGAAATATATATGACATGCAGAATAAAGATTAAATAAATCCCTGTATTTAATTATGATGCCATATGTCCTAGTATTCTTCATGGTCTCCCTCTAACCTCTGTGTAATTTTATTTTGTCTGAAGCAGCTGATGGATATTTCATTCATATAAATGATATATATTCCATTCTTTTAATAAAACAAATATTATTTCAAAAGTTGCATCTCCAATTAATTTCATCACTAATTATTTCTGTCACAGATCACGATCTTCATTTCATTTTTTTTTAAATTATTTTTCTCTCATCATACTTTCATCTTTTCTCACATTTTTTTTTCTATTTAAGTCATTATTTTGTCATTGCAGTATTATAAAATCTGGGGACCAGGCCACTAATAAATCCAGAATGTCCGGCCATGATCTTGAATTACATGCAATAATTATGTATCTGTGGAGAGAAAAAGAAAACACAGATATAATATCTGAATACAATCATGATTGGGATGATTATTCATGAAACATGTATTCTTGACAACCGATCGATAATACTAAAATATATAACTAGAATAAAGTAATCAAATCTTCTGCAGAGTTTGTTTTATTGATCATCATTTTATTATTTTCTTTGGAATTCCGGGACTTTCCTCCACCCCGCCGACGTACACCGTCCTTGGGCCGAGAGTGCCCGCAGTCCGTGCTTACAAGCACACTTTGCACAGACACAGCTGCACAGCTCAGAATACGCACAGACAGTGCGCGAAAATGAAACAAAATTGCACTTGTCATCATAAAATCTTCATAAAATCTGTGGTGATTCTTGCAGCTATAGACAGCACATCTATCTCTGCCACATAAAGAATGGAAAATTTAAATCAATTATTGTAATCATGAAGAGGATCATCGCTATAAAACAATTAATGCGAGCGCGAAGCGCGAGCGGAAAAAAAAATCGACATTTAGACCTAAACAAGTGGAACGCCTCTGGCAGTCTCGCCTGCATTACGCGATTTAAATAGCGCAGCAGTGCTTACTTTGAAAACTACTATAAAATAATCATTCACAAAAACACCATTCATATAATGACATAATACCACGTTCATTGACCATAAATGACATTTGAATGGTGACTTAAGACTTGTCAACTACACCCATGTCCACATTTCATTCACTCTATCTATAAACTTTCAAAGTTATGATGGCAATTCAACAATTACCCCAACATGGCCTAAGTTTATTGACCTTAACTGACGTTTGACCTTGGTTTTGTGACCTGAAACTCACAGGGGATGTTCAGTGATACTTGTTTACTCTTCTATCCCAAGTTTTATGAACTAGATCCATAAACTTTCAGAGTTACGATGGTAATTCAACAAATACCCCCAACACGGCCAAAGTTCATTGACCTTAAATGACCTTTGACCATGGTCATGTGACCTGAAACTCGTACAGGATGTTCAGTGATACTTGATTACTCTTATGTCCAAGTTTTATGAACTAGATCCGTAAACTTTCAGAGTTAGGATGGTAATTTAACAAATACCCCCAACACGGCCAAAGTTCATTGACCTTAAATGACCATTGACCATGGTCATGTGACCTATAACTCGCACAGGATATTCAGTGGGACTTAATTAACCTAATGTCCAAGTTTCATGAACTAGATCTATAAATTTTCAAAGTTATGATGGTAATTCAACAAATACCCCCAACATGGTCAAAGTTCATTGACCCTAAATGACCTTTGACCTTGGTCATGTGACCTGAAACTCAGGCAGGATGTTCAGTAATACTTGATTAACCTTATGTCCAAGTTTCATGAACTAGGTCCATAGACTTTCTAAGTTATGATGTCATTTCAAAAACTTAACCTTAGGTTAAGATTTGATGTTGACGCCGCCGCCGCCGCCGTCGGAAAAGCGGCGCCTATAGTCTCGCTCTGCTATGCAGGCGAGACAAAAAACGGGACACTATTCATGTTTTGTATATCATGAAAAGGATGAGTAATAGGGGGTTCTTCCTACATAAATAATGCGAGCACAAAGCACGAGCAGAATTTTGTTTTTCTGAAACTGGACAATTATTTAAATAGAGAACAAGTTGAGTATCTGAATAAGCATGCGCGCACGTGTTTCCGATTTAGACCTACAATGTAGGCATTCTGAAAACATATTTTAACATGAAAATCAAAGCGAGCGCGAAGCGCGAGCTTAAAATATTTAACATTCCGATCTGAAAAAAAGGTCGATTTCAGCTCTACATATACTTCAAGTACTTTGTAGGAAAATTGTGAGGTGGATTTGGATCGCACTTAATAAAGAGCTGATAGATTTGACAAAGGACCGGGAAATGAAAGTGATGAATATCTTCCTATTCCTCTTGCTAAGCGCGAGATCAGACAGAAAGGACAATTGAACCTTTAAATTAATATCTCATCTATTAATGCGCAATGAGGCGCCAAATCTGATGATATTATGGCATGAAAACTGGAAATTTCAAGCACTTTTGTAATTATGAATAGGATGCATCAGGTTATATTTTTAACCATTAATGCGAGCGCAAATCGCGAGCTGAAATTTTTATAAGGCCAAGTCACAAGGATTACCCTCCTTTTAACTGCCATTATCAATATGTTACTACATTATAATCATGTCTATACTATGCATTAAATTCTGTGAATCCCATAATCTTGAACCATTAATGCTTCTTTCTTTGACCCATGCTATTTCTGCCCATATATCTCTTGAGTGTTTTTTTCTCTCTCTCTCAAGGTGTGTGTGGCACATTGAGGAGTATAGAAGCATGTTGGAGATATTGAAAGGGGTAGAATAATTATGTTAAGAATTGAATGAAATTTACGAATGGGAGAGAAGGGGGGGGGGCGGGGGCAAAGATGTTGAGACAGAAAGGGGTTTGAGAGAAAAGAGGGGAATTAACTAAAGGAACAGCAGTCAGGAGAGGGAAAGAGAGGGGGAAGGAAATCGAAGGAAGACATGCATACGATAAAAGAGTCCTCGTAGAAAGAGTGAGAGAGAGAGAGGAGGAGGAGGAAATGGAACGAGATAAGAAAGAAGTAGTAGTGCAGGGGCGGATCTATCGCCAATAAGGGGGGGGGGGTTGCCAATTCGTCTGTTGCCAATTCGTCTACGGCCAACTCGTCCACTCACTACATGGCAGGCCTGCTACATGGTCTATTTTAATTTAGTCTAATGCCAATCTGTCCATCAACATTTCGTCTAACAGCCATTGGTCCATTAACCAATTGGTCCAATCATCACTTCGTCTAATAACCATCTCGTCTATGACCATTAATTTTAGTCTCATAACCGGTTGGTCTAATACCCATTTTACATTTTGCACAATTAGCACTTATAGCCCAATTAGATAAAATGGTATATGGACCAAATGGCTGTTGGGTCCACTGGTCATTAGACGGAATGGCATTAGACTAAATGACAAAAGACTATGTGGTGAGTGGATGAACTGATGGACCAAACGATAGTAGACAAATTGGAAATAAACCGCGGAAGGGGCCTAAAAATATTTGCACCCATATTTTCCACAATCAGCCACTCAAAGTTGATAGGGGTAGTCCCCGGGGGGGCCACTTCCATTGACGAGTGGATACCATGCGCGACCAAGGGGTCTCGAAAAGCACCCTAAACACGTATTTTCCAAATTCTGAAAATGCACCCCTTAACAAGTATTGGCGTCTGAAACCCTACCCTTAACAAGTATTGGAAACAAAACGATACTCTTGGCAAGTATTCCCTGAAATGAACCCCTAAACAAGTACAGCGATATTTGATTGTTATGTCACGAGTCCATCGGTCGTCGGTTTTACCTTTACAGTTTACACACCATTTGGTTTAGTATGGCCCCAGCTTCCACACCTCGCGCAAATCGGACTCTAAACACGTAGTGTATGGGGCAAAAAGGACATCCTTTATAAAACATTTTAATTTTGTTTATCATATCCCCGCAAATTTGACCCTAAACACGTACTAGCTTTCCTAGCGAAAAAGATACCCTTTTTTCATTATTTTTGTGTTTTTGACACCCTTATCACGTTACGTACGTAACGTGCCCTATCTTGAAAAAGACATCCTTTTTACGTGTTTTTTTGGTCGCGCATGGTATCCACTCGTCAATGTAAGTGGCCCCCCCGGGGGGTAGTCCTAACAGTCACTTCTTTATTCTTATTAAACAACATACACAAAAAACAATATACAATAATCTCATAGCCCCTATGGTGCGAGCTAAAATATTTTTGAAATTTCATGTATTTTATCCTCAAAATTGAACATTCTGAGCAATGTTTGTGAACTTGAACAAGATGCGTATTTAACTAAAATTGCTGCGAGCGCAAAGGACAAGCAACAAAAAAAAAAAAGAAGAGAGAAATATACATTCTGGCCTGATCGAAAAGGGACTTGCTAATGGCGGTTTACAGTTAGCCATGAAGATGATGCATATTTCAATCAAAACAATACGAGCGCAAAGCGCGAGCTGAAAAATGTTTGAAATTCTGACCATAAAAATTGACATTCCAAGCACTTAATCATGAACAGAATAAGTAATATTCTAGGTACACAATTCAAGCACGAAGCGTGAGCGGATAAAAATTGAGATTTATAGACCTAAAAACGGAACACTATTTTATATTCATGTTTTCTAAATCGTGAAAAGGATGGGTAATTGGTTACCGTCTTACATTTATAATGCAAGCGCGAGAAGAAAATTTTTGATATTCTGATCTGAAGCGAGATAATTTAAGCATGTTTTCAATACATGATAAGCAGCCTATCTCAATAAACATGTGTTCATGTTCTAGAATTTGTGCATTCTAAATACACTTTTTATCACGGAAATCAATAATGCGAGCGTGAAGCGCGAACTTAAAATATTGGATATTTCGATGTGAAAAGGTCAAATTAAGCACTATTTAAAGCACTGTGTAGGAAAATAATTGTGAAGTGGACATGAATCACTCTTAATAAATGAGGCGAATGCAAAGCATGAGTTGCTGAAGTTATTCTGGCCTAGGACCGGGACATTCTAAGGACATTTGTTCATCGTATGAATGACTGTCTTCCGATTCCTCTTCCCAAGCGCAAAAAGAAACATGTCGATCTTCCAATCTGAAAAAAGTGACAATTTAATAACTTTACGGTATTAGGAATGAATGAAAATAATATTATCTTATTTTCCTAATCTAATAAGCCTAATGAGAGCGCTAAATTTGTTGATATTAAAGCCTTAAAACTTGACATTTTAAGCGCTTTTGCAATTATGAATAGGATGCATTAATTAACGTACTTTTAGAAATTAATGCGAACGGCAATTGCGAGCGAATTTTTAATTTAATAAACTTATTATTAACTTAATAAACTGTCATGAAAAGGGAATTTTAAGTACTTTGATTTATATACATAACTCACCAATTCAAGCACTTGCCCGCAATACCTGATAGGATTTGACAATCAGACCTTAAAAGTTATATTTTGATAAATTTATGGAATAGGACCTATACACGAAGAGAATAGGTACTCCACAAATCAAATAATGCTAGGGCACAGCGTGAGCTAAAAATGTTGATACTAAGATCATAAAACGAATATTTTACAAAGCACTTTTTTATTGATTCGTAAATCAAACAGAATAATGAAAGTTCAATGTCTTATAGCTGACCGTACAGTATATGTTTTGTATTTTTGACTACAAAGCTTGAAATTTCAAGCTCCATATATCAGCCTATTGAGCAATAATGTATAACTCATCGAAAATGAGCAATGCGAGTGCAAAGCGCGAGCGAAAATTTCAATTTTACATGTTTTTTTAATCATCAAAGTCTCCCCTTCCTAATTTTATTCACTTTTCTCCCTCCCTTTCCCCCTCTTACTTTTCCCCTCTCTTTTCCTTCTTTTTCTCTCTCCCTTTTTTGGTCTTTAATCCGCCCGGGGGGGGGGGGGGGGGGGGGTGACCGGGCCCCCTGGATCCTTCTATGGTAGCGATGGTGGTGGGAGAAAGAAAGAAAGCATTTGAATTATTCACCTCACAGTGTTAAACGGGGAAAATAGGAAATGGCTAAATTTTGAAAATCAGTAATGTGGAGCCCTATTCAAGTTTACTTTCATGCATCTACACCAACACCTTGACAGGGGCTGATCCAGGATTTTCCAAAGTGGGGGCATTCAATACAAAAAATAAACAAGGCCTAGTATACTAGACCCCCCCCCCCTCCTTAATAGGTGAAATTTGGCTAGGAAAACGTCATTCCATACAATTAATGTTTCGTTCCTGGGAAAAGTTGACAGCTGACAAATAAGTCCTCACTTGAGTATGAACGCCAAAATCCACTATTTGATATATTACGGGAGGAGGCACCTTTATCTTTCTCCCCTTTCCTTATTCCTCATCCATTCTATAGGCAGATCCATGGGACCAAATTAAGGGTGGCGGCGCCCCCCTCCTACTGGCGGTGCAAAAATTAAAAAGAAAGGTTATTAGTGCTGTATAGTTAAAGGAAAAAAAAATCGGCTTTTAACGGCGCTGATCGGGGAGAAAAATTGTATCCCCCCTATTGGCAAAATTTGGATCCACACCGGGTATTGGCCTGTCGTACCTCCCAGTAAATGAAACAACAAAATCAACAAAGGCCGTTGCACTAGTACTAAAATTTTTGCGAGTCTTTATTTTTTAAATATTTTCGTTTATAATGGTATTCATTAAATAGTGGAGGTTCGCATCCTGAGAATTCAAAGAAAAAGAAAAAAAAATGTGCACTGAACAGGAAACACTTAACGTCCTTTTCAATTCCAATTTAGATAATTACTTCTTTACTCAAAGTCATTCAAATAAAAAAATAAGCATAATTTTTTTATACCTTATATTTGTTCATCACGAATACAATGAAGCCGACACTTATTTGCTTTGTTTTGGATTAATCTTTATATTATTAATTCACTTCAAATAAAATTCATATACATGTATACATAAACAGGAAAATATCACAGAAAATAATATAACAAATTAATTGCAGTTGTATAAAACATCATAGAAAATAACATGACAGATAAATTTTATCTCGACAGGCACTGTTTCATTCGATCATAAAACAATCGCGCTTTTTCACTCCTTGTGCACGCACAACTCTATCAGTATTGTTTCATCTTCATCTGTCCTCAATGACAAGGACACCAGCATAATTCATTCACTTCAAATAAAATTCATACATACATATACAGGAAAATATCAAAGAAAATAATATAACAAATCAATTGCAGTTGTATAAAACATCATAGAAAATAACATGGCAGATGAATTTTATCTCGACAGGCACACTGTTTCATTCGATCATAAAACGATCGCGCTGTTTCACTCATTGTACACGCGCAACTCTATCAGAATTGTTTCATCTGTCCCCGATGAGGCAAACACCAGCAGTGATATGCACGGATAAGCATGATAAGTGCACAAGTTGCAGTTGCTCGTGCGCGGAGAATGAATTAAGTTTGGCGGCTGGGTAAAGTCTAGCGAGAAAGGCACGTCACCAACGAACTTCACGATAGACCACGCCTACTTGCCGAGGTAACCAATGTTGATTGACAGCCCATTTAGTTTTTTTAGTAGTATGAAAAAGTACAGGCATGTATAAACTTCATTTTAGTTAGAATTCATTCAAAAAACAATTTTTAAACATTTATTGCTATATTTTCTACATGAAAAAAGGAATTTTTACGCGACAATCAGTATGATATGTGTGGGCACCGTTTAAGTCATAAAGCATACGATACTCTGTGGATTTAACCTCCAAACGTCACTTTCGATACCACGTGAAGGTAAGACACTTCATCCCACATAAGTCAACTTTAATATAGAAATCACAGGGCATAATATTTGTAACTAAGATTAACTAATTTACTGAGGAAAAAGCATTTCAATGGTTGTTTTTGCCGTCGAGAACAGACCATGGGTGGCGAGGTGCACTATTTACGCACTTGCAATTGGCTTCTCATTTGCCCATAGCAATATGGCCAAGGGGATCAGCCGACCTTTTGGGAACCCTACTTACACAGTAAATGGACGCGGCCTAAAGTAAAGGGGTCGTTGTAAAGCAGATTCGCAAGCATTTTAGCTGATTTTACAAGAGACTGATGTGTGGAAAGATAAAAGACCTTACTTTTTAAAATCATGGAAAAACAGGTTATTCAGGAATGAGAGAGATTAGAGGGAGAAAGATACCGTATTTTGAAATGCAGCGCTGGCAGATAAAAAATTGCGCACGTTGACGTACCTACTAATAAAACCGGGAGCTGATTTTAAACTCGGTTACAGCCAACGTTCTCGCCAGGTTCATTCTGACGCTTGGCGGCGCGAAGCGATGATACGCAAGCCGCGCAGCGGCCTTGGTGCGTGCGAAGCACGCACGGGGGGAGGGTCGCGGGAGGGGGGTGTCCCCCCTCCCACGCGGAGCGCGGTAGCTATCGAAAATATCAATATCGACGAGCTTAGATTGCTGCTAAATGCACCACATTTGATGTCTATTTAATGCTTCTCCGGCCACACAGCCGTAACGGTTGCGCGAATTGCGATCGATTGAAGCAGAAAGGCAAGTACTGATGAAAAAGGTCAAAAGAAAAGATTTAAATTCAATCTCATTTTATACTTACAGTTTATAGATTTATTCACATCAATGACATCGATAATGTACTCCATACTTTCCAATGTCTAGATCGCTACGTCCTTAGAAAGTGCGATTCATTTTGTGAATGCGTGTCAATGACCGACTACATCTACGGACCGCATGCGCGCCGCGCCCTTACTCAATCCAAAGATTGTTCCGACTTTGTTTGGAAGCCTCGGAAGAAAACTTCCGAGGCTTCCAAATAATGGGCATCGGTATTCATGAGACGATATAATTTGCATGTTTGTTTTGTTTTCAGATACTCACTGAAACTATGACTCTCATAATTAAGACTTCTGCTGATGATGTTTATACTAATAATATCCAATCAAGATTCGTTTATCACTGTCAATTATTGCTATGTTCATTTGTATTGTTCTATACTCGCCTATAAAATAATGAATGTGTCCATCACGAGCGGGAGAAATATTTTTAGTCATTCATCATACTTTAATATTACGATTTTGTTCTTATTATAATTAATTGCGATTTAAAATGTTTTAAAAGTAAAGCTTAATTGACAGGAAAGTAGATTTATACTCACTGTCAATTATTCCTATATGTTCATTTGTATTGTTCTATACTCGCCTATAAAATAATGAATGTGTCCATCACGAGCGGGAGAAATATTTTTAGTCATTCATCATACTTTAATATTACGATTTTGTTCTTATTATAATTAATTGCGATTTAAAATGTTTTGAAAGTAAAGCTTAATTGACAGGAAAGCAGATTTGTATTTTTAAATAATGCACTATGTAGGCCTACAAATACAGCGTGTGTGAAAGAGAGGAAGAGGGGGGGGAGGGTTGTAGCTAGGATGGTCGAAGGGGGAGCGCGAAAGGGGAGGGGTCGTGGCGTGGACAATGACAAGGGGATGTTGAGATCGTACGTGTGTGTGGGATTGGTGAAGAAGTCAATATTCGAAGCGAATGCATATTTATAGACATGTCTATACTACTACTGATGATGACGGCTGAATAATCTTTCTTTACATGTATATTTTGGCGATTTTAAATTTTTTAAATATTTTCTTGCATCATGAGTGGGAAGATCGAGGTACGTGATTCAATAAATTGCATCAGTTTTCAAGTTACAGAAATTCACGAACAGATTATTAAAATTGAAAAAAAAAAAGAGTCAGAAAGATCTTTTTATAGCCCCCATCCAGTGTAAACAACATGAAGAATATTTGAGGTCACGAAACCAGCTGATTCGCATTCATACAACAGGTTAACAGGTCACGCACATGGTACACAGTCATTCAAAGGGCGGGAATTCGGGGAAACCCGTTTTCAAGCACAATGATTGGCTCAACCCAGAAAGTGAATACTAATTAGATCACGTGCCATCGGCTTTGGGGCGTCTCGTTCACATTCCAACTCATTTCATAAATATAATCCACTCGCAGTAATTAGGCTAACGACGTTGTAAAGATAACTCTCTATATAAAACACAATTCCGATATAAAACATATATAACGACATAAGTGAAATTGAAAAATTCATCCAGCGATATTCAAATTATACTAGCGACTCATGTGGGCGTGGGCAAACAAAATACATATCCTCTAAAACGTTCACACATATCAACTTCAATAATTCGTACTTGAAATGCAGGGGCCGCGGAAAGGTCTTGAAAGTGGGGGGGGGGGGCTGACCACCATGCAAAAAACGCAATCAGGTGGTCCTGTTTTTTTACATGGTTTTGGAAAAAAAAGTGGGGGAGCTGAAGCCCACCCAGCCCCCCCCCCCTGTTTCCGCGGCCCTGAAATGAATATCTGTGAATGAATTGTCAATTCCACTTTGTTGAATGTGTACTTTTATTGAAATCTATTGAATCACGTACCCCTCCCGACCAAGTCCAAGGGTTGATTTTCCACTCGCCATAAAGATTATGCAGCCACAATCACAGTAGACACATCCATAAAAGAATATTAATTTAATTCGCTCCGAACATTGACTTCTTTTCGCCAATCCCCTCCCAACAAAGTCACAAACATCCCATCATTTTCATTTACATTGCCCACGACCACCTCCCATTATTCTCTTTCTCCTTTACACAAATTAATTTCAAATAATATTTTATTTTAAATCGTAGTTGTTACCGGGAGTTGTTAAGCAATTGTACAACAAATTCACGAAGCATTCACTGTAATGACTAATTGGCAGGCAAAGAGTAGTAAAGAACAATACAAATGAAAATACACTGTACGTATAACTCACATTAAAAAATGAGTCGTAATATGATAAAAAGCGTGAATAAAATTAATAAAGATTATTACTTATGAAAATTATAACAGATTCAATGAATATCTGAAGAAAAAAAAAACATTCAAATCAGTTTTGGATCCCATCTAATTTTGGAAGACCCGGATAGATTTTGATGCCATGTGCGATTTGTATTATGTATGTGGCCATGGCGAGCGCTAGTGCAGTGACACAGAACTTGGTAGACACACCGTCGCGAAATTAATCGACACTTTCAAAAGATCGATGTAGAGATCAAGACTTTGGAAATTATGGAGTAAAATTGGAATATAAATGTGAATAATCATTTTGCTGTGAGTAAATGAGTTGGACATTATATCAATCCATTCATGTGGCTGTGGCTTTGTCATTATTAACGTGATCTTTTAATAATTTTCTCAATTCGTTCTACGGCAGTGTCATCAGAAATGCATTCAATGAATTCATGTACCGTAGATGTAGCTATAATAAGGCTGGGGCCTGGGACGAGATGAAACTAAATTTCGATCGAATTTTTATATTATTTTTTGACACACTTTACTTTTGACAAAATAAATGACAATATCAACTGAAATTCGTAACATCTAAATTACATTGCCCAACCCAGTAACCCACGGTACCCCTCTCTTCTCACTTTATTTTTGAGCGTATTTTACTACCATTTTAAAGACGTAAATAATGAGAGCAATGCGATACGCAAATGCGAGGTAAACATCTTCGCACTTCCCACATAAGAGAGAGAGAGTTAAATTGGGCCTCGAGTCGAGGTCGTATCGTATACAGCATAGTAGCGAAGCAAAGAAATCCCGGGAAGAAATCGTGGAAGAAATAATCGACAAGTTTATTTTAGGATCTGAAAAGCAGATTGTTTTTATTTTAAATATATTATTCAGTTTTTTGTGTGGATCTAGGCCTGTTTTACAGTTGTCGGCCACGGTTGTCGGGGAAGTTCACGGTTGGCGGATTTGCCCTGAAAATTTTCAGGGTTGTCGGCGCCCGCCAACCGTGACGCGTGGTAGCGAGAACGTTGGTTACAGCCATACCTTCATCCATATAATCGAGGTAAGTGCATAATTTATATTTTCCCCTTTTATTTTGAGTGCTATTGCGACCCCATTTTGGAGAGCATCTGTCCGCCTCGTATTACACGGACGAGTCCTGGGGAGTGTTTCATCAACATTTTCATCTGACAAGTTGTCAGGGGCCTGTTGCAGAAAGAGTTGCAATCGATTGCAACTCTAAAAATCATGCGCAACTTGATTTTCAACCAATCAACAGAGCGCATTTGGGACTTGCGATTGATTTTTTGACTTGCGTTTAAGGCCATATCGTGATTGCTGACTCCAGAGACATAAAGTATACAGTACCTGAATTTCACTAAGCACTACCACGCCTTGTTGATTTTCAATAGATGATGCGAGAATTTAACAATTCAGCTAGCTCTCTCACTGGACAAGACTCTCGCACATGGGACAATTTCTGCATTGACATGACATTGCGCAGCAACTTAACTCTCGCATCGTCACACTCCCCCCAATCATAATGGATCATTCTAGATGATATCATATCACACACAGTCACACACATTAATTTTCAACGTCCTATTACTTTATCTTCCTTTTTGACTCCAGCGCGTGTTATCGCGTTGTCAAAACCCATTGCAGAGCCAAAAAGGAGGATAAAACCTAGAATCTTAACTTTATCGTTCTTTTTGGCTCCGTCTATGGGTTTTGGCCACGCGATAACACGCGCTGGAGTCAAAAAGGAAGATAAATAATAAGCTTGTTGAAATTGTATTGGATGGATAGCTAACTGTCTAAAAGTGGCAGAGTGGTTTTGAAGAGAAGGGAAAAGAGGGGTTGATGAAATATACAAGTTAATTACCGTGCGTATATCGTTAAAAAAGTGGAGTCAAAAAGGAGGATAAAGATATAGACAGTTTGAATTGATTTATTTAGTGGATAGCGAACTGTCTAAAAGTGGCAGAGTGGTTTTGAAGAGAAGGGAAAAGAGGGGTTGATGGAATATACAGGTTAATTACCGTGCGTATATCGTTAAAAAAGTGGAGTCAAAAAGGAGGATAAAGATATAGACAGTTTGAATTGATTTATTTAGTGGATAGCCTACTGTCTAAAAGTGGCAGAGTGGTTTTGAAGAGAAGGGAAAAGAGGGGTTGATGGAATATACAGGTTAATTACCGTGCGTATATCTGGTTTTGATTGGTGGTGATTTTTTTTACCTGATTGCTAAGGAAGCATGAATGCTTGTAAGCAAGCAACCAGAGGACCGACGGCTTAAGGTCCACTCAGAAGGACCTGGTACTGAGGATTAATGCCTTACCAAAGGGCACTAGCGCACCAAGTGGGAATCGAACCCGGGTCACCGGAATACGAGTCCCTCGCTCTACCGACTGAGCTATCGCGCCTCCATATCGTTAAAAAAGTGGAGTTAAAAAGGAGGATAAAGATATAGACAGTTTGAATTGATTTATTTAGTGGATAGCCTAGTGTCTAAAAGTGGCAGAGTGGTTTTGAAGAGAAGGGAAAAGAGGGGTTGATGGAATATACAGGTTAATTACCGTGCGTATATCGTTAAAAAAGTGGAGTAAAAAAGGAGGGTAAAGATAAAGACAGTTTGAATTGATTTATTTAGTGGATAGCCTAGTGTCTAAAAGTGGCAGAGTGGTTTTGAAGAGAAGGGAAAAGAGGGGTTGATGGAATATACATGTTAATTACCGTGCGTATATCGTAAAAAAAGTGGAGTCAAAAAGGAGGATAAAGATATAGACAGTTTGAATTGATTTATTTAGTGGATAGCGAACTGTCTAAAAGTGGCAGAGTGGTTTTGAAGAGAAGGGAAAAGAGGGGTTGATGGAATATACAGGTTAATTACCGTGCGTATATCGTTAAAAAAGTGGAGTCAAAAAGGAGGATAAAGATATAGACAGTTTGAATTGATTTATTTAGTGGATAGCCTACTGTCTAAAAGTGGCAGAGTGGTTTTGAAGAGAAGGGAAAAGAGGGGTTGATGGAATATACAGGTTAATTACCGTGCGTATATCGTTAAAAAAGTGGAGTTAAAAAGGAGGATAAAGATATAGACAGTTTGAATTGATTTATTTAGTGGATAGCCTAGTGTCTAAAAGTGGCAGAGTGGTTTTGAAGAGAAGGGAAAAGAGGGGTTGATGGAATATACAGGTTAATTACCGTGCGTATATCGTTAAAAAAGTGGAGTCAAAAAGGAGGATAAAGATATAGACAGTTTGAATTGATTTATTTAGTGGATAGCCTACTGTCTAAAAGTGGCAGAGTGGTTTTGAAGAGAAGGGAAAAGAGGGGTTGATGGAATATACAGGTTAATTACCGTGCGTATATCGTTAAAAAAGTGGAGTAAAAAAGGAGGATAAAGATATAGACAGTTTGAATTGATTTATTTAGTGGATAGCCTACTGTCTAAAAGTGGCAGAGTGGTTTTGAAGAGAAGGGAAAAGAGGGGTTGATGGAATATACATGTTAATTACCGTGCGTATATCGTTAAAAAAGTGGAGTCAAAAAGGAGGATAAAGATATAGACAGTTTGAATTGATATATTTAGTGGATAGCCTATATACTGTCTAAAAGTGGCAGAGTGGTTCTGAAGAGAAGGGAAAAGAGGGGTTGATGAATATACAGTTAATTACCGTGCGTAATTTTGTTGGAAAAGTGGAGCAAAAAAGAACGATAAATATATAGACAGTTGATACTGTGACTTATTTTGTGGATAGTAAAAAGTTGCAGAGTGATGAGGAGACAAACGATGGGTTACTTAAATGACAGTGAAATTTCTTTGAAAACAGTGGAGTAAAAAATGTAAACTTGGCTGAATTATCGCTGCCTAAATGAAATGTAAGATTGATAAATGACAGGGTTATTTTATAATTAGATTTTTTTTTTCCTTAGTAACATTTAAGAGAGATTAACAAAATTTGTGGCACTGACTAAATAAATTGGCCGATCATTTTATTCAGATTTTTGTCAGTTAAGTCAGTCAGTCATGAAAGGCCTTTATAGATTCCCACTTGGCTGACAAAATAAGACAGAACTTTGAATTGGGAAGATCATCAATCTGATTGTCGACCACTGACTAAATAAATTTAGAACGATTTTGATTCTGTCAACTTTCAGAAGACAGATGCAAATTCTACTTTCTGTCAATCAACAGGTGTGAGAAATTAACAAGCATGTGGCACGCGCTGGGTATGCGTACATAACGAGCCGTGAAATTTACATGTCTATTGAATTAGGCATTCCTGCACACTTGTAATATACATATAGTATCATGTAGATATCATTTTGGGGAAAGTAATTAGTTTGTGAAAGCTGTGTATCGAGCTGCAGGGATTATTGATATTCATTTAGTTTGTTGAATGTTCAAGAATGATTTGACAAAGTGTGAGGCATTTTCCTCGATACACAAATTTTATTTTTAGTCAGTTATCCCATCAATGATAACAACGTTCTAGAAAAAGAAAGAGCAGAATCAAACAAACCAGTTTCCGATAGGTTTTTCTTTATTTAGTCCAAGCCAACACTCAAAGGCGAAAAAGCAAATGAGAAAGTTTTGAGGGAGAGAGAGAGAGAGGATAATAAGAAAGTATATCCCCTTGCACACGCACTGGAAGATTTTGATCGTGAGCCAACTCGAGCGCGGATGGAACTTCAGACCCAGTGTCGAGACCACTCTAGGCGACACCCCAATACTTACCCGTGTTAATAAACTGGGACTCCACTCACGCGCATTTGGGCCGCCCTAGCTTAGAACTAAGCAATATTATCTAGAAATTGTTAAACTATAGTCATATAATATGTTCTATTAAATAAATTGATAATGTTTAATCGGTACTCACCGGTTCTTTTGTTGCATTTTCAGACCATTTCTCACAATTCTTCGTAAATATTTGCGGCAAATTTTGTCGCCATAGACAGCTATACGTCCATCTTTATTAATAAATGGAGCGCCCTTTACGATAGTTGTTAATGCCGCGGAGAAATCGTCAGGCATTTTGGCCTGTGTTCAAGGCGTTCTTTCTGTTTTATTTTTTATATTGAAGATTGTGCATTTGTTGAATAGCGCCGTCTACGTCAGGTATGAGATCGAGTGTATAAATACACTCTTCCAAAATAATTATGATTCCGACCTGGCGCTGTTTAACTTCAATTTCTTTCACCTAAATTAGCGATGAATGCTAGCATTATAAAATATATATTATTAACGTCTGACAAAAAGAATAATCAACCGATCAGCTGACGAGAACGCGAATCACGTGATCTTCATATCAGCTTCAATCGCGAGTCAGAAGTGAAGAGCAACTGCCCAGAAAATCAGGAAAAAGCCGTGAAAATGTAAGTTCCCCTTCATTTTTTTGTTGTTGCTAACGATGCATTTACACTATAAAATTATAATTTAATTAGATAAAGGAATATAGCTTGTACTTGTGATATAATATAGAAATATCCTGTTCTCAGATATTTCTAACCAAAAATACTACTGATGTCGCCTATGAGGTCCATACATGTAATGTTTGGACCTCATTGGTACTAGGAGTGGTCGAGACTTAGACCAAAAGCTTCGGTCTCTGTTATGTTGGTTGTTCCGCTGAACTACGTTGGCTCCACTCACCAAATACATAGACCGAAGTTAAACCGTCGTCTGTACAGGGGCTCAATGGCCACAGCTAATTTCTTGTTTTTCTCCTCGATACCGCGATATTTTCCACCAAAAGTTCATACATATGCACCTATAGCTGAAAATGTATAAGTAACGACAGTTTCTTACCCTAAATTCCCCCTTTAAAACTAGCAATCAGGGGATTAACTCTGAAAGTTGACACTTGCGACTCGGACTAGTGGGCAGCCATCTTGGTAATGAATAATTCATGAAAAAGTGGCTGACTCCGCCCCATGACCTTTACATCACACATTACAGAAGGGGAAAAGAAAGGAGCAGTTAAAGAAACAAAAGAAAAAAGGGGAAATAAAAAATAAAAAGAAAAGTAAAACAAAAAAGAGAGAAAACGAAAGAGAAAGAGATAAAGGAAAATGGAAAAAACCGTCTAGAATTTTAGTATTCATAAACCCGACGTAAAAGAGATGATCTGATTGGCCAATGGTTTTGATACGCAGTTGACCCGGAAGTTCTTCCAACGGCATATGTTTGTGTGTTATATCGACTTCGGATGAACGAGTGAACTAGGAGCTACACGACAGCCGAGGTAAGTCGCTGTTTTTTTTCCTTTTAATTTTATTTTTCCCTCGTTTTTGGCAATTAATGCCAAGAGGGAATATTAATTCGCATATTTGTCCATTTATTTTCATATATATTTATGAAATAAAGACAAAAATCGATAAGCCCCGTCGGGGGGAATTTGCATTGTACCTCCCCTAATGGTGGCGACACGCTAGCGAGCTGTCTGTGTATGAGGAGAAATTAAAAAAATAAAAAATGTTGAAAAACTCCTCGAAACAGACGGCTGCCAGCTGTCTAGTCGAGACTTAGACAGCTGGCAGCCGTCTGTTTCGAGGAGTTTTTTAACTTTTTTTTTTTTTTTTTTTAAATTTCTCCTCGTACACAGACGGCTCGCTAGCGTGCAGCCACCATTAGGGGACTTGCAATGCAAAATCCCCCCGTCGGGGCTCTTCAATTTTTGTCTTTAATGAATAAAAATTTTGAAAATTAACGCCACCAAAATGCAAATTAATATTCCCTCTTGGCATTAATTGCTAAAAAACGGAGAAAAATCTAGTTAAAAGGAACAAAAACAGTGACTTACCTCGGCTGTCGCGCAAATTCACTTCCCCGTTTTATCCGATCTTAAGTACATAAACATATGGCCATTGAGTCCCCTGTACAGATCGCGCTAGAACTTCGGTCTCTGTATTTGGTGAGTGAAGCCAACGGAGTTCGGTAATCCTGGGTTTTAGGGGCGTAAAATATCTGTATACATTACCGGCCTCCAACTTCAGCCAAATCATCCAAGCATAGTATGGACTGCTAAAAGGGCAAATATTCAAATATTATTGGGCTGTTTTCAACATTTTTGTCTCGCATGCTGGGCCTTGTTATTATGTGGATCTTTTCTTGAAACTTTGGCACTAATGCAATTAAGTTTCACTGACCGAGTTGAAGGTCACATGATCAAAGTCAAAGGTCATTTAGGGTAAAATTTTTAATTGCATCTGAAATATACGTTTATAGACCTGCATTTTCCCATATATACAACCGCATGTTCTTATTGAAGTTACCAACTTGAACAATATTTAATCATGACTGTCTCCCCCCCCCCTCCCCTTTGTTTTTCTCCAGCAGTGCTCTACTTGGTCAGAAATTATGGAGTGAGATCACTTGACAAACCCGATGCAAGAATTGGATGGCAGAGCCAGATACATTACCAGGCATTTCATCAACGGTCTATAATAAATGATGATAAAAAAGAACAACAGATAAACTATATTTTGACTTAAGGGGGGGGGGGGAGGGGGGAGTATTTCAAGCCATTTTTTAGGAGAGAAGATCAACTTTGAAAATATTAATATATCCCCTAATGTAACTGCCGGGTTTGAGGGGTATAAATTATTTTGGGGGCTGAAGGGGGGTACTTCCAAGAAATCTACATTTGAGTGGAGGGGGGGGGGGGTTTAGGGGCATAAACTATTTTTTGACTTGAGGTGGGGGGTACTTCCAAGAACCCAACATTAAATTGGAGAGGGGATGAAATTGGACTATATATATTACCGTATTGTACCTACTGGGTTTTAGGGGCATAAACTATTTTAGGGATTTGAAGGGGGGGGGGGTACTTCCAAGAACGCTACATTTAATTGGAAAGGGGATGAAATTGGCCTATATATATTACCGTATTGTACCTACTGGGTTTTAGGGGCATAAACTATCTTAGGGACTTGAAGGGGGGGGGGTACTTCCAAGAAGCCAACATTTAATTGGAAAGGGGATGAAAATGGCCTATATATATTACCGTATTGTACCTACTGGGTTTTAGGGGCATAAACTATTTTTTGGCTTGAGGGGGGGGGGGTACTTCCAAGAACGCTACATTTAATTGGAAAGGGGATGAAATTGGCCTATATATATTACCGTATTGTACCTACTGGGTTTTAGGGGCATAAACTATTTTAGGGATTTGAAGGGGGGGGGGTACTTCCAAGAACGCTACATTTAATTGGAAAGGGGATGAAATTGGCCTATATATATTACCGTATTGTACCTACTGGGTTTTAGGGGCATAAACTATTTTTTGGCTTGAGGGGGGGGGGTACTTCCAAGAACGCTACATTTAATTGGAAAGGGGATGAAATTGGCCTATATATATTACCGTATTGTACCTACTGGGTTTTAGGGGCATAAACTATTTTAGGGACTTGAAGGGGGGGTGGTACTTCCAAGAAGCCAACATTTAATTGGAAAGGGGATGAAATTGGCCTATATATATTACCGTATTGTACCTACTGGGTTTTAGGGGCATAAACTATTTTAGGGACTTGAAGGGGGGGGGGTACTTCCAAGAAGCCAACATTTAATTGGAAAGGGGATGAAATTGGACTATATATTACCGTATTGTACCTACTGGGTTTTAGGGGCATAAACTATTTTTTGGCTTGGGGGGGGGGTACTTCCAAGAACGCTACATTTAATTGGAAAGGGGATGAAATTGGCCTATATATATTACCGTATTGTACCTACTGGGTTTTAGGGGCATAAAGTATTTTAGGGACTTGAAAGGGGGGGGGGGGTACTTCCAAGAACGCTACATTTAATTGGAAAGGGGATGGAATTGGCCTATATATATTACCGTATTGTACCTACTGGGTTTTAGGGGCATAAACTATTTTTTGGCTTGAGGGGGGGGGGGTACTTCCAAGAACGCTACATTTAATTGGAAAGGGGATGAAATTGGCCTATATATATTACCGTATTGTACCTACTGGGTTTTAGGGGCATAAACTATTTTAGGGACTTGAAGGGGGGGGGTGGTACTTCCAAGAAGCCAACATTTAATTGGAAAGGGGATGAAAATGGCCTATATATATTACCGTATTGTACCTACTGGGTTTTAGGGGCATAAACTATTTTTTGGCTTGGGGGGTGTACTTCCAAGAACGCTACATTTAATTGGAAAGGGGATGAAATTGGCCTATATATATTACCGTATTGTACCTACTGGGTTTTAGGGGCATAAACTATTTTTTGGCTTGGGGGGGGGGGGGTACTTCCAAGAACGCTACATTTAATTGGAAAGGGGATGAAATTGGCCTATATATATTACCGTATTGTACCTACTGGGTTTTAGGGGCATAAACTATTTTAGGGACTTGAAGGGGGGGGGGTGGTACTTCCAAGAAGCCAACATTTAATTGGAAAGGGGATGAAATTGGCCTATATATATTACCGTATTGTACCTACTGGGTTTTAGGGGCATAAACTATTTTAGGGACTTGAAGGGGGGGGGGGTACTTCCAAGAAGCCAACATTTAATTGGAGAGGGGATGAAATTGTCCTATATATATTACCGTATTGTACCTACTGGGTTTTAGGGGCATAAACTATTTTAGGGATTTGAAGGGGGGGGGGGGTACTTCCAAGAACGCTACATTTAATTGGAAAGGGGATGAAATTGTCCTATATATATTACCGTATTGTACCTACTGGGTTTTAGGGGCATAAACTATTTTAGGGATTTGAAGGGGGGGGGGTACTTCCAAGAACGCTACATTTAATTGGAAAGGGGATGAAATTGGCCTATATATATTACCGTATTGTACCTACTGGGTTTTAGGGGCATAAACTATTTTAGGGACTTGAAGGGGGGGGGGGTACTTCCAAGAAGCCAACATTTAATTGGAGAGGGGATGAAATTGTCCTATATATATTACCGTATTGTACCTACTGGGTTTTAGGGGCATAAACTATTTTAGGGATTTGAAGGGGGGGGGGTACTTCCAAGAACGCTACATTTAATTGGAAAGGGGATGAAATTGGCCTATATATATTACCGTATTGTACCTACTGGGTTTTAGGGGCATAAACTATTTTAGGGACTTGAAGGGGGGGGGGGTACTTCCAAGAAGCCAACATTTAATTGGAAAGGGGATGAAATTGGCCTATATATATTACCGTATTGTACCTACTGGGTTTTAGGGGCATAAATTATTTTAGGGACTTGAAGGGGGGGGGGGGTACTTCCAAGAAGCCAACATTTAATTGGAAAGGGGATGAAATTGGACTATATATATTACCGTATTGTACCTACTGGGTTTTAGGGGCATAAACTATTTTTTGGCTTGGGGGGTACTTCCAAGAACGCTACATTTAATTGGAAAGGGGATGAAATTGGCCTATATATATTACCGTATTGTACCTACTGGGTTTTAGGGGCATAAACTATTTTTTGGCTTGAGGGGGGGGGGGGTACTTCCAAGAACGCTACATTTAATTGGAAAGGGGATGAAATTGGCCTATATATATTACCGTATTGTACCTACTGGGTTTTAGGGGCATAAACTATTTTAGGGACTTGAAGGGGGGGTGGTACTTCCAAGAAGCCAACATTTAATTGGAAAGGGGATGAAATTGGCCTATATATATTACCGTATTGTACCTACTGGGTTTTAGGGGCATAAACTATTTTAGGGACTTGAAGGGGGGGGGTTCGAGTGAGGGTGATTACAGTCCCTTGCACGTGAGATGAGAGGGGATCAATAATTTCTGTCTTTTACTTTTAAAGCAAAAGCAGCACTTTTCGCCCGATAGGGGGGAAAATATGGATAAAAATATTTTTCAGTTCATTACCGTCCTGTTGGTGAAAGCTGGTTCTGCTCTTGATTACCATAAAGAGATGATATATTGTATTTTGTATTTTTGATGTTGTCTGTTGTTAGGGTGTCCAGAACATTTTTCTATCTTTTTTATTAGGCAAAATGTGCTTTGTTCATATCTAACATAGATAAGAATTCATCTATCTAAGACCACTTACCAAGGTTAGATGTTGTAAGATCATCCAGGAAAGCTATAATTTGAGGTTGAAATTTCCCTTTTTCCCGAATAAAAATGCACCGATATTCCGCGCGAGCCCTTGAAAATCACGTCCTCCCGGTGCGTTCAAAGTTGTACAGTGTATTGCGAATTGGACCCTTCGCGGCCTCATATCGCATAGACGCACGTCAGTCGCTTAATGAAAACTGCTGCCGTTATATGCTTTTAATGTACTGGTGTATGGTTTAATGCCCTTGACCTTGTCATGTTAAATTATCAAAATTGCATACATTCTTAATGTTATTTAAGAACGATGAAATCTAATTCAAACACCTGTGTTCACTGATATTATATCATGAAGATATGAACCTACTATTATAGTATTATGTATAATGTAAAATTTTACTTCCACGGCATTAACCAATTGTGATTACTTTATTCTATATTCCGAAGGTGACTTTCTATTTTAGTCAGGCTGTACGTTTTACTGCTAAATTTCGACTGTTGGCGGTGACGCCCTTTGGAGGTGAGTTTCACAATCCGTATGCCCATGAACAAACGTGTTTTTACGATTGTTTCAGAAACGGATTTTGATTTCTTTTTTTTATTGGTCACATCATGGGCACTGATGACGAGTGTGACTTTACTTTTCATTTTTGATAGCTATATGCTCCTTTTAAAATCTGCGATATTATTTCTATGGCATTTTATAAACCATTTGTGATTATTTTATTCCATATGCCGAAGCAAACTATTTCTATTTTACCATTTATTTGTGATTATTATTATTATTATATAAATAGGTGGCGGAAGCGGGGGGGGGGGGGGCGTGTCCCCCTAAATGTAAGGTAAAGGGGACTAAATTTTTAGTTGATAATCTTTTTTTTGGCTTGTCAAATTTGTTTCCTGCGCCCCCCCCCTCCCGCCCTAAATTCACGTGGACCCCACCTGAAATGTTTGTGACCCCCCCTGAAATTTATATTTTACGTTGATGACCTTTTTTATAATTTTAAAGCACAAAAATCTATGGGAGATTTTAGGGTAAGTTGCCTTGCCACTCCCGCTTCCCAGGGTCATGCTGAACAGTCAAAAGTGGGGATACATGTATAAGCATATTGACCTATATTTTCCATCTTTTTTTTTAGGGGGGGTACGATATTGTCCTTTCAGAAGAGGAAGTGCCCTCTTTCTCTTGTGCCCCCCACCACCCTTTCAACTTCGCTATACGCCGCCGCCGCTGAAATAGTAATGTATAGTAAAATTGATTGTTTGTAATTATTCCTTGATTTGTTTAAGTAGATTTAACGTTGTCATTGAATTTACTTCAGGTTTTATTATGGCTGATTCGGATGAGCTAGATTCATTTGATGCAAAGATGTCCCTCCCCTCCCCGCTTCTGCGGCCCCTGAAAGTGATAGTTTGGACCAATCAGCATTCATCCATTCCGACCAATCAGGACTCTGAATCCTACCAAGCAAATACATGAACAGTTATACTGGCCTAGCGTGCTTTGCCATACTTCATAAAGAAATAAAAATGTCGAAAGGCACGGGCCAGAGGGCAAAGGCAGAGAAGTTCATGAAGGGCAGCAGTGGAAAGACCCATGCAGTGTGGTCCAATGGTGTGGACATCAATAGGAAGGTGCGATATAGTTTAACAAAAATTTATAAGTTTCTGATTTGGTTAGATTTAGGCATGAATTTCTTAATGAGAAAATACTCCCACGGGCTCCCATGCAAAAAATAATGACAATACAAGGAATTAGTATGTTGAGACGATGTCGAGCATTGAGGGGAAGGGAAGTAATCACATATATTTTGTTCATGTAACATAATCACTACAATAACATATATTTCATAGACAATCTATTTTAGGGATGCTATAATCATGTATTATTGTTATTTTTTCAGCTGGTTGTAATATTTGGAGATTCCCAAATGAGGGCAATTGTCCAGGGTAATTACCGACACAAGTGGCCATTTTTCAACGTCATCGTGAACTGCACCCCAGGGGCAACCTGTGCTCACTTGAAGGAGGAGATACGTCAGTATGTCTATCCGAAGCGCCCAGACTTCATCGTCCTCCAGGTGGGAACCAACAACGTAAGGGCCAAAAACTGGCAGGGAGCCCTTGGAGAGGCGAAGATCCAGTTCCGCCAGCAAGTATGTCTGTCATGTGAGTACATTATCTTCATGTATTAGCACATTTGCGGAAATTCTATTCATTGTGATAAAATGTGAAGGTTCACATAAAGGTCAAGTGTTTCGCCAGTCTATAATGTGCGGAAGAGTTAATGAAAACATAACAATATTTGCCGTATCGTTTTGTTGTCTTAAAAAAATATACCTCTTGATATATTTTCTACTCCTGAATAATTGTTATTGTTATGCTGTCTGCTTTTAGTTTGATTAGCAGGATAGTAAATTAATTATGATTGTTATTGATATGATGTTGATTTGGGGAATATTATATACAGGGGCCGCGGAACGGTTTTCAAAGGGGGGGGGGGGGGCTGACCATGCAAAAAAAATCACAATCATAATAATTTGTACGTTTTTGTACACGGTTTTGGAAAAAAAAGTGGGGGACTGAAGCCCCCCCCCCCCCCCCGTTTCCGCAGCCCCAGATATACTAGGCTACATTCATGAATGAGGGAATATTTTCGTTAGATTTTGCAGATGGTATACAAGTAATGACTCTCGACCCCCCCCCCCCCCCCTCTCTCTCTCTCTCTCTCTCCCACCTCCAGGTCATAGCGGTAGGAATACCACCACGTCTTGATGAACCTGGCAAGTTCGTAGATGTATACAATGGTTGTTTTCGGAGGATAGCCCTGGAGGAGGGAGTAGGCTGGCTGGACGTCGACCACCTCTTCGCGACCAACCAACCTATTCTCTGGGCCAGAGATGGACTCCACCTAAGTGACAACGCTGGGATCCCTCGATTCATGGATTTCATCTCTGGCCACTTGGCCAAGCTTTGTTAAGTGCATGCAGTGCAAGATAGGCCAAGTCTCCAGGAATATCCTCCTATTAGATATCAGATATTTTATTTCATAACGTATTTATGGGTATTAAATACTTTGAACCCCCGAATCTTGAACTATTAATGCATCTTTCATTGACTCATGTTGTATGGTTATCTCTCCCCATCCCATATGGTCTAAATCTAACAATATATCTCTGATGTTTTGGGGTTTTTTAAAGTTCAAACAAGGTCTGTGAATGAGATAAGGGACTAAATTGAAACATATTGGAGATATTGAAAGAGATGGTGAATAATAATGTTAAGAATCGAATGAAATTGATGTATAAAAGAGAGTGCGAAGGGCGGGGTACCAAAGAAGGGGAAACCGAAAGGGGGCTGAGATCGAGAGAAACCGCAGTAGAGAGAGGGGAAAGAAAGTGGGATAAAATAGTTGTAGAAAGAGAGAGTGGAAGAAGGAAATGGAAAGAGAGGCTTAAATTATCAAAAAGAGTAGTAGTAGTAGTAGTAGAGAAAGAGATTGGAGTCGATGGATTTCAGCAGCAATTTGCTGTCGATGGGGGTTGGGGCGGCGCAGCAAATTCGAAAGTGGGGGAGGGCACTTCCAACTAATATTTTTAAAAATAACATTGGGAGGGAGGTGGTAATAAACGATTCCTGGTTGAGCGCCATTGGAACTGCCCCAATGGCCCTGCCCAGGCCCTCTTTTCACCCCGTAGGGTACGGCGAGGAGTTAGTTCCGTTTTAAAATTTATGGATGGTATAGTTGCCAGAAAATTAAAGCTACCTTGGGCGAGGCTAGCTGTTTTTTCGTCTCGCCTGCATAGCAGAGCGAGAATAAAGGCGACGCTTTTCCGGCGGCGGCGTCAAAATAAAATCTTAACCTATGAGGTTGAGGTTTTGAAATAGCATAACATAGAATCTAGTTCTTAGAACTATGACATGATAAAATGTACAAACACATATAATTTTACAAAAATTATAATACAGTACATTTTATAGAATGAAAAATGAGCTGGGATGTACTCACAAACTGGCTTAATAAGCATTAACTTTAGGAAAGAAATGTGCACCTGTGTGGGAAGAAGCATGTGTAAAAACAAACAAAATGCCAGAGGTCATGATAATTGTTGCTGAAGATACAATTTTGTATCCTCGGTCATGACCACTAGACTACAGCGAACATAAGATTATCTTAGATCTATCTGATAACGAAGGCGTAATAAAAGTGTATGTAATGATAACCATACAAATCAATACAAATAAACATACCAGTGGCATACCGTGGGTTACTGCATTAGGGGGGGGGGCACCAGCAAAGTTTTAAGTCACTTTTAGTGAGCGCGCGAAGCGCGCTCAGTTGACAGGTATACTTACCTAATAGAGACATTGCAAGAACAGTGCCATTAAACGGATATGTAATTTCATAGGGTATAATAAATGGAATTTTCTTCGCCTAACCAACTCCTGTTTGACGCCCATTCTGTACTCTCATAAAAACCAGCTCTCAGCCTTGACTCATTCACCAACAGGAGACGGTGGGCTTCTACTTTTGGGGGCAAAAGTTAAAGTGATCACATGTGTGTTTATTTCGATGAGATGTGATTTTCGATATGAAAATTGAGACGAAACATTTAAGAAAAAACGAAACATTGTTTTACTACACATAGGGCCTACTTTGCTAATACATTGGTCGAAAAAATTAGACATCATTATTCGCGTAATCTTCTAAAATTGGCCCTTGCCATGAATTATCCATGGCACCGCTGCCGTCATCATTAGCGTCAAGTTCGGCTTCTACAGAATCGTATTCTACGAAACATTCATTTACCCCAGTGTGTGTGTGTATTGGAGTTTTGTCAGACGTTTATCAATCAGATATGATTATTTACATTTGGGACCGACCTTTAACGTCACCATCCAAAATACGTGACCAGGGTTCGAACCTCGAACCTCTGCATCAATTTGCAACTTCCCCACATAGCTTGGATTACAGGCGCACGCCACAACGCCCAGTTTTAGAAGCAATATAGCCTTTGAACCAGACGTTGTCGCCTTCAACGTCAAATTTATGCATCATATGTTTGCCCACTACATCTTGTATTGTAAGTTCACTTAGCTTTAAGTCCCCATTGCAGTGTTGTTGTTGTTGTTCATAGTTATCTTGACATGTATTTTTAACTGCAGGGCGCCTTTGTAAAGCAGTTTTAAGAACTGAACAGGCCTACCATGCAGTATAAAATAAATAAAACAAAATAAATATAAATAAATAAATAATAATTTAAAAGTTCCCGTGGCATTATCATTTTTTTCTAGATTTTCTACAAGCATTCGACAATGTGAACTACTCATTTTTGTTTAAAACATTAAAGTTTAAGGAATCGTTTATAAATTGGACTAAGATGTTACATAAACATG
The DNA here is from genome assembly GCF_037042905.1 of Lytechinus pictus. NCBI lineage: Eukaryota > Metazoa > Echinodermata > Echinoidea > Temnopleuroida > Toxopneustidae > Lytechinus > Lytechinus pictus. The sequence continues at coordinate 35,218,542 of NC_087245.1, forward strand.
CTCAAGGTAGAGTACTACAATGTGGTTGGTTATCAGAATCATTTCATATTTATAAAGGTATAAGACAAGGGTGTTCAATGTCGGTATAGAGGTTTTTTTTCAGAGATTTTAGCAATTCCTATTAAAGAAAATGATGAAATCAGAGGTATAGATGTTTCAGGAAATTGTTTGTGCTAACCACATCGAGAGATAAAAAATAACACATTTCGCAGACGATACGACGATATTTATTAATTCGATTAAATCCCTTTATAATGTTATGAAAGATGAATAATTTCGGTTCCAAAAGTTCCAAATTAAATTGGAATAATACAAATATATTAAAAATAGGGATATTTAACTTAGAAAGAAGCGAGTTTGATTTTACAGATGATCCTGTTAAGTATTTAGGAATATCTGTGGGGGGTGAAGAGCATATGCGAAAGCTCATTTGGGGATTGGAAAATTGAAAATGTCAATAACATACTAAAAACATGGACAATGAGTCAGCTTACATGTAACAGTATATTGATTATTATGAAATTTTGTGCCTCAAATCGTATATGTTGGTACGTTTTTTCCAATGCCAGACTTTGTATGCAAGAGTTACATAAGATAATATATTTTTATGGAATTCAATGCTTGAGAAAGTTAAACGTAATATTTGTGTCAGACCAATAGTTGAAGGTGGTCTTGGTATGATCGATCTATATTCGAAATCAAAATCAATTATATTGTCTTTGATAAATTCCTTTTTAAATAATTATGATACAGTCTGGAATACACTTTTCTCGTTTTGGTTAAGGTACATAGGAGAAATTCCCTACTGTATTCAAATAAATTGTCATCCAAAACACATGTTCAAGCTTCGTCGATAAAAGGGTTTACCAATGTTTTATATTGAATATCTATAGAAATGGGCTCAATTACGTTATATAAATGAGCAAAATGTTTTAAAAAAAACATCGTAAAAAATTATCGAATAATATTAATATTGGAATGGAAAGAAGCTTCATATATTAAGTTGTATATACAGATAAATGGAAAGATATATCATTTTTCGAAAGCTTATTTTTTGGTTGATGTTGATAATTTAGTACACAGTTTTACATTTCAAAAAAAAAAAACATTTCCTGCTCATTGGTTAGAAAGAATAAGTATACGATTAAAGAAAAACAAAATGACTCTCCAGAACAAGAAGTTCCGATACATCTGTTGGTGAACGTATTAATATAACTTTCACCAGAGCGAGAAAAAATATTACCGGTATTTGTTGTTTATACAAAAAGTTTTTTGTCTCACCTGCATAGCAGAGTGAGACTATAGGCGCCGCTTTTCCGACGGCGGCGGCGGCGGCGGCGGCGGCGGCGGCGGCGGCGTCAACACCAAATCTTAACCTGAGGTTAAGTTTTTGAAATGACAGCATAACTTAGAAAGTATATGGTCCTAGTTCATGAAACTTGGCCATAAGGTTAATCAAGTATTACTGAACATCCTGCATGAGTTTCATGTCACATGACCATGGTCAATGGTCATTTAGGGTCAATGAACTTTGGCCGAATTGGGTGTATCTGTTGAATTACCATCATAACTTTAAAAGTTTATGGATCTGATTCATGAAACTTGGACATAATAGTAATCAAGTATTACTGAACATCCTGCATGAGTTTCACGTCACATGACCAAGGTCAAAGGTCATTTAGGGTCAATGAACTTTGGCCGAATTGGGTGTATCTGTTGAATTACCATCATAACTTTAAAAGTTTATGGATCTGATTCATGAAACTTGGACATAAGAACAATCAAGTATCCATGAACATCATGCGCGTTTCAGGTCACACGACCGAGGTCAAATGTCATATAGGGTGAAGGAACATTGCCCATGTTGGGGGAATTTGTTGAATTGCCATCATGACTTTGAACGTATATACTTTTAAGATATATATATATAAATATATATATATATAGTTCACGAAACTATTAGATATAAGAGTAATCAAGTATCACTGAAAATCCTGCATGAGATACAGATCACATGACCACGGTCAAAGGTCATACAGGGTTATTTTTACTATTTGGATATTTATTATGTCTTTTAATACTGCATGTTTTGTTTTTAATCAAAATAATAAATAAATGAATTGAAAATAGATCATGTTCAACATGGACTTGACAACACTGAAAAGCCCTTTTTTAATTATCATTGTTTTCCAGGATGAGATCTTGTAGTATTGTGTACAAGTTTTGTACAGAAGTTGCAGAGTCGCATTTCGAACTGACTTATATTTTCCCCCAATCATTAGCAGCCCTACTCCTTAGCCAACGCTTTACAGATTTTCTCCTTTTCCCCTTTCTATCCTCACACCGTTGGTATCACGGTACTTGAGGGCGTACAACTACCTGTTTGGTAACAACAGGAGCATGTTTCTTTAAAATATTTAGCTATATTATACACATCTCGGTTAGGATCACAAACGTTGCCCAGAATGTTAAGATAGTTACGGCAAAATACCTGGGGAAAAATAGCGCGCGCTTCGCGCTCGCATTATCAATGTGAGAAGATTACCAATTACTCATGCCTTTAATGATTTACAAAAGATGAATAGAGTGTCCCATTTTTAGGTGTAAACTCGATTTTTTTCGGCTCGCGCTTCGTTCTCGCATCGATGGTTTAGTTATATACTTATCCTTTTCACGATTACCAAAAGTGCTTAGAATGTTAATTCTTCATGTAAAAAAAAATTTCATCTCGCGCTTCGCGCTCGCATTATTTGATTGTTGGAATATGTAACGTCTTCATGGCTAATTGCAAGCCGTCATTAACATATCCTTTTACGGATTAGGTCTAAACGTATATTAAAAATTTCTGCTCGCACGATCTCGTTTAGATCACAAAAACTGCCCCGAATGTTTAAATTTTATGACAACATACATGAAAAAATAGCTCACGCTTCGCACTCTCACTATTTTCATAAGGCTTTTGAAATTATAATATATTTATGTTGATTTACAAGAATAGATATTAGAAGTGACTATTAGGACTACCCCTTCAAAGAAACAAACAAAAATCAAATTCGAGCGGCCGATCGGGGAAAATGTAGCTGAACAAAATTCAGTCCCCCTACCCCTATTCTGGATCCGCCCCTGACTTAGGAAATAATGGAAGCACGAACCGACACTTTTTGGTATATTTCTAAACCTGATTAAGGGAAATTTATGAACTATTGTAAGGAAACACAAACAGCTACGGGTTTTCACTATAAGCAACGCGATACACTTCATATCGATCTACATGTATAGGGGATTTGAAAGAGGATTGTTCATATGGAATAATAATGAACAAGATTTGTACTTCACAATTAGCAAAAAAATGCGACCATTCACTGTAATTCAACAGCAAGAGATACGTGTCCCAATAAATGAAATTTGCTCTTATATATATATATATATATATATATATATATATATATATATATATCGACTTAGAAGAGAGATATTTTGAAGAACTTATCACAATTAGTATGCAACTATTATTATGCATGAACTTTTTTATCACAAATATTCTTTAGGATTATTGTCTCGCCCACCAGAGGTGAAGGCGAGACTTAGGATCCAAATGTCGTCTGTCCGTCCGGCGTCCGTCCGTCACAAACTTATTATGACACATAACTCCTTAACCGTAAGTCGCTTTTCAACCAAACTTGGATGGTAAATGGACTTGGGGGACCTGCATGTTTTGCTGCAGTCTGAGGTCACATGGTAAGGTCAAAGGTCATTTTCAGGTCAACGTTAAGTTTACATGCAAGACTCTCTTATGACACCTAACTCCACAACCGTAAGTCGCTTTTCAACCAAACTTGGATGGTAGATGGACTTGGGGGACCTGCATGTCATGCTGCAGTTAGAAGTCACATGGTTAGGTCAAAGGTCATTTTGAGGTCAATGTTAAAGTTTACATGCAAGACTCTTTTATGACACCTAACTCTGCAACCGTAAGTTATTTTTCAAAAAAACTTGGATGGTAGATGTATTTAGGCGACCTGCATGTTATGCTGCAGTCGGAGGTCACATGGTAAGGTCAAAGGTCATTTTCAAATCAACATTAAAATTTACATGCAAGGCTCTTATGACAAGTGTTATTCCATCCCAGTCATTTCACAATGAAGTTTCATTATAATTCTCTTGCGTGCCCTCGCAAATCACGAGATTTCTGGTTATTTTCATAAGTGGGCGAGACACAAAATTGCTTTTGCCTTAATTGTTATATTAGTTATGATTGCACTGTATAAAGTTCCTGGGACAAATTGTGTGGCAATCATAATTAAGTTTACTCAACGGGATAGAATTGCCTCATGCAATTAATGATCTCCCCGAATTTGTTTGGGCCTACATTGTTCCTCCACATAAATTCATCGAGGTATGATGGGAAAAGGGCCCGGGACGTACCGTGCTGACGGCGCAATTTCCTCTTGGCGCGCATCCATGTGCCTTCTATAGTATTGGTGTGAAGCCAATCATGGATGGGATCTACGAAATGATGTTCATGGATAACCATATCATGTAGGTAGACCCCATTATTCAGCTGGCCAAGATGATGGTATGCCGCCCAACCATCACTTATAATGTGGGTACCGGGCAAGCACCATTGCTGAATAATGGGCTCAAGTGTGCCCCTGTCCCTTCTAGGGACAACCTGGAGTTGGCATCTACCACTACCACGCTCCACGGCGCCAAACACCCAATGGCCTTCATGATACTGGCCCCGATGGTACTTCCTGTGGAAATATTTACTTTCGTCAATCTCGACGATGATTGGGTTTCCCATATCGTCGAATCCGCCAAGTTGACGAAAATTTTCAATGAGATGTTGGGAACAAACTTCTCTGATCATGTTGGCCCAATCGGTTGCCGTACCATCATCATGTATCGATGATTGCCTTTGGATAAATTCCAAGGGCGCATCCTCAGACCACAAATACACAAACATTATTAATTGGGTTAGGGTCAAATGACTACCCGAAAAAAAAGATCCTGTTCGTATGCTTTTTTTCCGCTGACACTCGGGGCACCGCCACTGCCAACCGTCAATGCCATTGCTGGCAGTTTTCCTCGATCGTACATTACATATCGGGCAAGTGAAATGATTTCTTAACAATCCCCTTTCAACCAAGAACTCCACAGCGTCATTAGTTTCGGCTATTCTTGGTATCAAATCTACAAGCAAAACATGTTGTGCAGCCACATCAGCATTGTTGATTATCCTCGCGGGATCAATCATAACTTCGCGAGCTCGTGGACGACCTGGGCCTGCCATTTTAATTCCTTCAAATCGAATGTATGATAATTATGGATTATGTTTAGGTGAAAATATGATTTGGCTTTATTCAGAATGAGAAACCAATAGAGGCTAAGTATGTAATAACGTATCGACTGGTTGAAACTTGTAATGTCAAACACTGACCACTTAAAACTTAACTACAATGAACACTAAACACTTAACTAAAATAAACTAAACACTTAACTACAATAAACTGAAACAATTTTCATGAGAAAACCCCTTGAATCAAGTAGAACTCGGGTGCTTAGCTACAGTAACACCAAGGCAAAAGTACAAAAATATGCTGAGCTTAAGTGATAGCTCGGATGTCAAAGCAAGAACTATACACTATAAGAAACACTACAAAGTATGAACTATTTTATACTCTCACAATTATTTCTTACGTATCGTGACAAAACAGTAATATGTTTGGGCTACTGAAATACCCTTTAAATTAATTGCAAAACTAAAATAAAAGCTACGAAATTAAATAAGACTGAATTTGAATCGCAGTATAAAGACAATTTCGTACCTATCACACAGGATATCTATTTGCAATGCAGTGTACAACATCCACAAAGATTGGATTCAAACTCATGCCTATATAAGCAATGCAATCTAGTACACCATCTCAGCTAAAACATGCAGTCTACAGATAATAATTGAAAAGCATTTAAGAAATCAACAATCTTTGCGGTGTCAGCTATGCGCGTAAACGGGCGTATATGTACATTCCCTGTTTAATTGTATTCAGGGGAAATGCAGCGCGCGTAACAGCTGCACTGCTAAGGCCAGGGTAATTATGCTGCATATACTGTAGAGCACTTCAAGTCCCTAAAATAGTTTATGCCCCTAAAACCCAGTAGGTACAATACGGTAATATATATAGGCCATTTTCATCCCCTTTCCAATTAAATGTTGGCTTCTTGGAAGTACCCCCCCCCTTCAAGTCCCTAAGATAGTTTATGCCCCTAAAACCCAGTAGGTACAATACGGTAATATATATAGGTCAATTTCATCCCCTCTCCAATTAAATGTTGGCTTCTTGGAAGTACCCCCCCCCCCCCATTCAAGTCTCTAAAATAGTTTATGCCCCTAAAACCCAGTAGGTACAATACGGTAATATATATAGTCCAATTTCATCCCCTTTCCAATTAAATGTAGCGTTCTTGGAAGTACCCCCCCCTTCAAATCCCCCAAATAGTTTATGCCCCTAAAACCCAGTAGGTACAATACGGTAATATATATAGGTCAATTTCATCCCCTCTCCAATTAAATGTTGGCTTCTTGGAAGTACCCCCCCCCCCCCTTCAAATCCCTAAAATAGTTTATGCCCCTAAAACCCAGTAGGTACAATAGGGTAATATATATAGGTCAATTTCATCCCCTCTCCAATTAAATGTTGGCTTCTTGGAAGTATACCCCCCCCCTTCAAGTCCCTAAGATAGTTTATGCCCCTAAAACCCAGTAGGTACAATACGGTAATATATATAGTCCAATTTCATCCCCTCTCCAATTTAATGTTGGGTTCTTGGAAGTACCCCCCCCCCTCAAGTCAAAAAATAGTTTATGCCCCTAAAACCCAGTAGGTACAATACGGTAATATATATAGGCCAATTTCATCCCCTCTCCAATTAAATGTTGGCTTCTTGGAAGTACCCCCCCCCATTCAAGTCTCTAAAATAGTTTATGCCCCTAAAACCCAGTAGGTACAATACGGTAATATATATAGTCCAATTTCATCCCCTCTCCAATTAAATGTTGGCTTCCTGGAAGTACCCCCCCCCCCTTCAAATCCCTAAAATAGTTTATGCCCCTAAAACCCAGTAGGTACAATACGGTAATATATATAGGCCAATTTCATCCCCTTTCCAATTAAATGTAGCGTTCTCGGAAGTACCCCCCCCCTTCAAATCCCTAAAATAGTTTATGCCCCTAAAACCCAGTAGGTACAATACGGTAATAAATATAGGACAATTTCATCCCCTCTCCAATTAAATGTTGGCTTCTTGGAAGTACCCCCCCCCCTTCAAGTCCCTAAAATAGTTTATGCCCCTAAAACCCAGTAGGTACAATACGGTAATATATATAGGCCAATTCCATCCCCTTTCCAATTAAATGTAGCGTTCTTGGAAGTACCCCCCCCCCCTTCAAGTCCCTAAAATAGTTTATGCCCCTAAAACCCAGTAGGTACAATACGGTAATATATATAGGTCAATTTCATCCCCTCTCCAATTAAATGTTGGCTTCTTGGAAGTACCCCCCCCCCCTTCAAGTCCCTAAAATAGTTTATGCCCCTAAAACCCAGTAGGTACAATACGGTAATATATATAGGCCAATTCCATCCCCTTTCCAATTAAATGTAGCGTTCTTGGAAGTACCCCCCCCCTTCAAGTCCCTAAAATAGTTTATGCCCCTAAAACCCAGTAGGTACAATACGGTAATATATATAGGCCATTTTCATCCCCTTTCCAATTAAATGTTGGCTTCTTGGAAGTACCCCCCCCCCCCTTCAAGTCCCTAAAATAGTTTATGCCCCTAAAACCCAGTAGGTACAATACGGTAATATATATAGGCCAATTTCATCCCCTCTCCAATTAAATGTTGGCTTCTTGGAAGTACCCCCCCCCCCCATTCAAGTCTCTAAAATAGTTTATGCCCCTAAAACCCAGTAGGTACAATACGGTAATATATATAGTCCAATTTCATCCCCTTTCCAATTAAATGTAGCGTTCTTGGAAGTACCCCCCCCCCTTCAAATCCCCCAAATAGTTTATGCCCCTAAAACCCAGTAGGTACAATACGGTAATATATATAGGTCAATTTCATCCCCTCTCCAATTAAATGTTGGCTTCTTGGAAGTACCCCCCCCCCCTTCAAATCCCTAAAATAGTTTATGCCCCTAAAACCCAGTAGGTACAATACGGTAATATATATAGGTCAATTTCATCCCCTCTCCAATTAAATGTTGGCTTCTTGGAAGTATACCCCCCCCCCTTCAAGTCCCTAAGATAGTTTATGCCCCTAAAACCCAGTAGGTACAATACGGTAATATATATAGGCCATTTTCATCCCCTTTCCAATTAAATGTTGGCTTCTTGGAAGTACCCCCCCCCCTTCAAGTCCCTAAAATAGTTTATGCCCCTAAAACCCAGTAGGTACAATACGGTAATATATATAGGCCAATTTCATCCCCTCTCCAATTAAATGTTGGCTTCTTGGAAGTACCCCCCCCCCCCATTCAAGTCTCTAAAATAGTTTATGCCCCTAAAACCCAGTAGGTACAATACGGTAATATATATAGTCCAATTTCATCCCCTTTCCAATTAAATGTAGCGTTCTTGGAAGTACCCCCCCCCCCCTTCAAATCCCCCAAATAGTTTATGCCCCTAAAACCCAGTAGGTACAATACGGTAATATATATAGGTCAATTTCATCCCCTCTCCAATTAAATGTTGGCTTCTTGGAAGTACCCCCCCCCCCCTTCAAATCCCTAAAATAGTTTATGCCCCTAAAACCCAGTAGGTACAATAGGGTAATATATATAGGTCAATTTCATCCCCTCTCCAATTAAATGTTGGCTTCTTGGAAGTATACCCCCCCCCCCTTCAAGTCCCTAAGATAGTTTATGCCCCTAAAACCCAGTAGGTACAATACGGTAATATATATAGTCCAATTTCATCCCCTCTCCAATTTAATGTTGGGTTCTTGGAAGTACCCCCCCCCCCTCAAGTCAAAAAATAGTTTATGCCCCTAAACCCCCCCCCCTCCACTCAAATGTAGATTTCTTGGAAGTACCCCCCTTCAGCCCCCAAAATAATTTATACCCCTCAAACCCAGCAGTTACATTAGGGGATATATTAATATTTTCAAAGTTGATCTTCTCTCCTAAAAAATGGCTTGAAATACTCCCCCCTCCCCCCCCCCTTAAGTCAAAATATAGTTTATCTGTTGTTCTTTTTTATCATCATTTATTATAGACCGTTGATGAAATGCCTGGTAATGTATCTGGCTCTGCCATCCAATTCTTGCATCGGGTTTGTCAAGTGATCTCACTCCATAATTTCTGACCAAGTAGAGCACTGCTGGAGAAAAACAAAGGGGAGGGGGGGGGAGACAGTCATGATTAAATATTGTTCAAGTTGGTAACTTCAATAAGAACATGCGGTTGTATATATGGGAAAATGCAGGTCTATAAACGTATATTTCAGATGCAATTAAAAATTTTACCCTAAATGACCTTTGACTTTGATCATGTGACCTTCAACTCGGTCAGTGAATCATTTGACCTTCAACTCGGTCAGTGAAACTTAATTGCATTAGTGCCAAAGTTTCAAGAAAAGATCCACATAATAACAAGGCCCAGCATGCGAGACAAAAATGTTGAAAACAGCCCAATAATATTTGAATATTTGCCCTTTTAGCAGTCCATACTATGCTTGGATGATTTGGCTGAAGTTGGAGGCCGGTAATGTATACAGATATTTTACGCCCCTAAAACCCAGGATTACCCGGAGTTCAGCTGAACAACCAACATAACAGAGACCGAAGCTTTTGGTCTAGTCGAGACTAAGCTTATGTGAGAAATTTTGTCCCCCAGGCCCAGATCTTTTTTGTCTCCGGAGTCAGAAACGAGAAAGCACGATAATGCCGCGTTTAATCGCAACTCTTTTGGCAACGGACCCCAGATCTGACATATTTCTCTGATGTTGATTGGCTGAGAGGTACTGTTACTATGGTAACTGTCGGAAAAAGTGGGACTTGTCGGATAAAACATCCGACAAGTCCTTTCATGAAATGCTCCCCAGGGCTCCGGCGCGCTTCGCGGGCCGGAGCTCCCTGGGTTAACCTACACCTACGGCTACGCATGGGACTGAGGCGCAATACGGGACCCAATCGAACCACACTCACTTGACCAAGCAAAATGAGGACGAAACAGGTAAGAAAATCATTAAATTCATAAAATATACGGTTTTTATGTCATTATTATCTATGAACTTACATTTAAATCCGTGTTTGAGGTGTTTAGAACACGTTTTCATCCATTTTTTTGAAGCGAGAGTTCCGAAGCCGACAGAATCTCCGAATAAAATGATGACGTCATAAATGTCGCCAGCTACGCTCATATGCCATATATTTCATATAAATTTAGGCGGCCCAAATAAAAGAGATGACCATGATAATGATGATAATGAGCATGAGCATGATTGATAGTGAAAATAAATATAGATATAATGAAGTTCACTGAGAAATAAAAAAATTGTGATGTTATTTAGAGAAAAGAATGCAGAATGATGTGGGTGACGAGTGTGCCGATATCAGGGTGACGAGTGTGCCGAGATCAGGGTGACGAGAGTGCCGAGATCAGGGTGATGAGAGCTGTCATCAATAAATTGCAATCGTAGAAAACAGTTTATGAAACCCAAAACATTAGAATAAATTAGAATAATATATTTTAATCACATTATGTTTCTTAGTGAAAAACTCATCTCAGAATATTTATCCTTTATCAATGTTTTTTTTTTTCTGTGTAGGCAAAGCTCTAGCATATGCGACGGATGAACTATCCTCGGGGAAAACTTCGAAAGAGCTCTTGCCTTAGTTAAGGAAGGCATATCAGTGAGGAGGGCATCGCTAAAATATGGGATTCCCAAGACGACGCTCCTCGATAGATTGCGAGGGAGGACCAAGGCTGGATCGTAGTAGGGGTTCCATTTTAACCCAGCAGGACGAGAGGGCTCTAGTAGAGCATCTCCACAAGCTGTCATCGTATGGCTACGGATTGACAAAGACCCAGGTAATTAAATATTTAAAATCATTAAATATCATGTTGTTAAAACCATGAATGAAAAACATGTGAAACAGTATGAATAAAAAAAGAAATAAGACGGAAAGCCTGAGTCTTATATCTTTTTTCTTTTTTTTCTTATATTTTCTACAGGTTATTCATCTCGCAACCAGCATGGCTGATGAACTTGGAAGGAGAGAGGAGAAGTCAAAGGGAAGACTGCTTTCAGATTCATGGTACATACGCTCTTTATGAAAAGATGGCCAGCTCCCCGCAAATTGCAAATGAACCGGGCGAAATCGTGTTTATGCTTGTGGCGTCAGTTGTCGTTACAGATAGCTCACACAATTTTAGATCCCTTAAGGACGTTCCACAGTTAAAGTGAAATCCATGTCATTTTCACCATACTTTGCACGTAGATACTTTAGAACCTTAATATTCGAAATATGCTAAAATTAACATAGGTCCATGTGCTTGATTTTTTGCTATAGAACTTCAAAGTTCACCCAAATTGATGTTCTTAGGAATTGCGCATTCAAAAGAATTTGGCATTTTTAGACCGCCCAAGATTACTACAATGAGTTTAAACCTGTATTACTCAGTCAAAATACATGAAAAAGTCATCAAATTTCGCAAGAGAGTTAATAATTGTATCGTTAGAATGGAGAATATATTTATAGTGCTATTTGTTTGCAATTTTAAGTTTAACAGCACTGTCAGTTCTTAAAAATGGCGTAAAAGATAACAAAATCCCAATCTAAAAAATGTGAAATTTCAGTAACAAACTACAAAAGTACAATAAATGCTGCACTTTATTCAAAATCCATGTCATTTTCACCAAAATTTGTAGAGTTGTAGAGGAAGGTATACCTAAGAGGAACAAACATTAAAAAATAGGGGTTCATGTGCTTGTTTTTAAACTATCAGTATTTTTATTAGAGCAAATGTGCTTTTTAAAACACCAAAAATGCGCCGAATGCTTTGTATCTATGTGAAGAAAAAATCAAAACCACTCTACCATTTATTCAAACTCGGGGTAATATTCGTGATTCTTGGCAGCACTGCAGAGTAAAGTATTTTGAAATTGTAGAGAATCTTTTTTTTTAATGGTCCATGGAATAATTCAATTTTTTAGCTTCATGAAATAACGCAACCGATCTGCAGTTAAAGTGCAGAAGATGAGAAAAATCAGCACATACCCGCAGCTAATTAATCACCTGTTCATCCATTGTGACGTCAGCGCGCAGAGTGTAAACTATGCGCAGATCATAATGCGCACAAACATAACTGTGGAACGTCCTTAGGACGTTCCACAGTTATGTTTGTGCGCATTATGATCTGCGCATAGTTTACACTCTGCGCGCTGACGTCACAATAGATGAACAGGTGATTAATTAGCTGCGGGTATGAGCTGATTTTTATCATCTTCTGCGCTTTAACTGCAGATCCGATGCGTTATTTCATGAAGCAAAAAAATGGAATTATTCCATGGACCATTCAAAAAAAAAATTCTACAATTTCAAAATACTTTACTCTGCATTGCTGCTAAGAATCACGAATATTACCCGGAGTTTGAATAAATGGTAGAGTGGTTTTGATTTTTTCTTCACATAGAGACAAAGCATTCGGCGCATTTTTGGTGTTTTAAAAAGCACATTTGCTCTAATAAAAATGCTGATAGTTTAAAAACAAGCACATGAACCCCTAATTTTTAATGTTTGCACCTCTTAGGTATACCTTCCTCTACAACTCTGCAAATTTTTGTGAAAATGACATGGATTTTGAATAAAGTGCAGCATTTATTGTACGTTTGTAGTTTGTCACTGAAATTTTACATTTTTTAGATTGGGATTTTGTTATCGTTTACGCCTTTTTTAAGAACTGACAGTGCTGTTAAACTTAAAATTGCAAACAAATAGCACTATAAATAGATTCTCCATTGTAACGATACAATTATTAACTCTCTTGCGAAATTTGATGACTTTTTCATGTATTTTGACTGAGTCTAAAAATGCCAAATTCTTTTGAATGCGCAATTCTATAAGAACATCAATTTGGGTGAACTTTGAAGCTCTATAGCAAAAAATCAAGCACATGGACCTACGTTAATTTCTGCATATTTCGAATATTAAGGTTCTAAAGTATCTATGTGCAAAGTTTGGTGAAAATGACATGGATTTCACTTTAACTGTGGAACGTCCTTAAACGAGATAATAATAATAATAAGCATTTATATAGCGCCATCTATCTAGAAATATTCTATTCCGAGGCGCGATATTATTATTATTACCCCGGCTTTAGCTCGAGCTACCTTTCAGCGCTCATGCATTCAAGGAATTAATCCTGCCGCGTACCCATTTACCTCACTTGGATTGAGTGCAGCACAATGTGGATAAATTTCTTGCTGAAGGAAATTACGCCATGGCTGGGATTCGAACCCACGACCCTCTGTTTCAAAGTCATAAGACTAATCCACTGGGCCACAACGCTCCACAACGATCATGTAAAAATAATTCCTAAAAATTATTTTTTGTATGAGACGCAGATCAACGTAGTCATGAGACGAGATTGCCAATCTTAAAGGAGAATGAAACCATTGAAACCAGCTGAATCCATATCAAAGAGAAAAATCAAAGAAACATATTGTTGAAAGTTTGAGGAAGATTGAATGAATAATAAGAAAGTTATGAGCATTTGAATATTGAGATCACTAATGCCATGTAGATCCTCCCATTGGCAATGCGACCAAGATATGTGATGTCACACACGTACAACTCCCTCATTACTTTAGTACTTATTCACTTATATTCTCACTTTTATAGAGTCTATCACAAGGTGAGGTGTTCTCTTTATGAGAGGACAAGTACAGAGGTTT